>NW_024716951.1:3059701-3197201 GCF_018991925.1 Homarus americanus | reverse complement strand
TCACAGCTGGTGGATGGCTGGTGTGGAAATTTCTCTCTCTCTCTCTCTCTCTCTCTCTCTCTCTCTCTCTCTCTCTCTCTCTCTCTCATCTTGTTTACGAGTTTCAAGAGGCAGGAGGCTGAGTGTGTGTTAAACTCGAGTGTATGTGTGTCGGTGTTAGTGTGTATGTGTGTGTGTGTGTTGGGGTGGGGGGTGGGGGTGTTGGTCCTTTGTTAAAGTATAGGGTAGCGTGTGTAGGGGGGAGGTCTTGTGAGTGTGTGTGGGGGGAATGAATATTGTATCTATATCTCCGTGGTTATGTAAGTAAGTGTGTGTGTGTGTGGTAGAAACATTCACACGGTCCCTCCGGTCTTGCTAACCCTCGACAAGCCAACCTTTCTTCCCCCTTCCTCACGAATGCTCAATGAGTAGTCAGTCACCATTACGCTAAAGATTTTTTTATTTTAACAAACTCTAGCCGTAGTACACTTGACCTTGTGGTAGAAGTGAAATGTTAGTTACGCAAGGGTATGAGTGTGTGTGTGTGTGTGTGTGTGTGTGTGTGTGTGTGTGTGTGTGTGTGTGTGTGTGTGTGTGTGTGTGTGTGTGTGTGTGTGTGTGTGTGTGTGTGTGTGTGGTGTGTGTGTGGTGAGTGTTGTAGATATGACTTGGACGAGTTGGTTCCTGCTTCGTCCGGCTGTGTGGTGGTGGTGATGATGTGGTGGTGAGGGATGGTGGTGGTGGTGGTGATGGTGTTGGCTGTGATGATTTGACTAGTGACTCCCCAGGTTCGTGATGGTGATAATGGTGATGATGGTGGTAGTAATGGTGGTGGTGGTAGTGGCGGTGACAGGTGTACTAATAACCTCGTTGTGGTAAATGGCCAGCAGGTGTCCAGGTGTTCTATCTTGACACGGCAGAGTTTATGAGTTGTGACATGAATTTAGATGATGTATTCCTCAACACAATGCGGTACAATGAAAAAATACAATGAAAGACAAAATACAATGCGATACAAGGAAAAATACAGTGCAGTACAATGAAAAACAAAATACAATGAAGTGAAAATGAATAATGAAACGGTATTATTATCATGATTTATCCCCTCGCCTCCCCTCACTAAACTTAAATAAATTACCTTGATGTTTAATAATTGTAGTGTATGATAATGAAGCGACATGACCTGATATATGATGTATTTGACGTATAATGACCTTCAGCTATAATGACACCAATGGATAATGAATCTAACGTTAATGAATTGTGACTTATGATCGATGTCTGAATGTTTGTTGACGGTTCATCATATGCGAGTATAATGTTATGTTATTAGTCTGGTAGTCATTATAAGCTAATTATTTCCAGTGACATTTATAAAAATATCTTAACTGAAGTAATAAAGGTTAGGAGGTTTTACCAAATTTTGGAAGGTAACAGTATTTGCGAAATTTATGGATTTTTAGTAGTAAATTTGTCTTGTGCAGCACGTGACACACACACACACACACACACACACACACACACACACACACACACTTGAAGGAACTAAAAATAATCTTTGTTCAAGGTCTACACGAGAGTCTTATCACACACGCCTACCACAGTCCTTTGATAATGAAGAAATAAAAATGAAACGGGAATCCATTTTTTTCTTGTATAAATAGAAAAATAATAACGAAATGATAAATATGATACAATAACGTGTTTTTACAATCAATAATATTTTTTTATTTCTACATGGTTATTAAATTGATAGATAATGAGAGAAGTTAACCATCCTTAATTATAAATGATAAACAGTATTTTCTTACTTAATCAAAATACGAAGGAAAAATATTGATACTTTTGATATAATTCGTGAGCCTATCAGTTTACTGCGATAAATAATAACAACATTAAATAATTATCTAGTGTATCACCTAACTTGTTTATATCATGTTAAATAGGGATAATTCTTCAAGCTTAACTATAACATGTTTACATAATAGGGAGAACTTTTTTGTTTTAAGTTAATGAAAACCAGCTCATAGTTTGGGGCCTGATGTGACGGTAGGGTTAAGATTATCGTCAACTAATATCATGAACTAATATCATGAACTAATATCGTCAACTATTATCGTCAACTAATATCATCAACTAATATCGTCAACTAATATCATCAACTAATATCGTCAACTAATATAGTCAACTAATATCGTCAACTAATATCGTCAACTAATATCGTCAACTAATATCGTCAACTAATATCGTCAACTAATATCGTCAACTAATATCGTCAACTGCTCCTTCAGAATAATTGTATACGTCTTTCTCATACAAACACCACCACAGGAAACAAGTGTGGTAAGTGAGAGAGATAGTGGAGTCTGGTTAGGGTTCCCACGGCAGGATATTGGTCGAGGTGGTTTGAATGTTGCTGGTTGTTGAGACTACTTAACGACCCTGTATTAATGACGTTATTGAAAGTGTGATTATGACACCAATAAAAAGTGTACGGTTTCTCTCACACACACACACACACACACACACACACACACAGGTAGAACTGCAGACCCTCACCTTGATATAGATTTTCCCAGGTGTAATTAAGGCACCTGGAACCATAATCTTCGTTCTGGTAGCATGACAAGGTTACGACTCGAAGGAGGTGGTGGAGGAGGAGGTGGTGGAGAAGGAGGTGGTGGAGAAGGTGGTGGTGGTGGAGGAGGAGATGGTGGTGGTGGTGGAGGAGGAGATGGTGGAGGAGGAGGCTGGAGGTGGTGATGGAGGAGGAGAAGGAGTTGGAGAAGGTGTTGGAGGATTTGTTGGAGGAGGAGGAGGTAGTGGTGGAAAAGGTGGTTAATATTACGTCCGTGTTGTCATTAGGTTAGGTTAGGATACGTTAGGTTAGGTTAGGTTAGGTTAGGTTAGGTTGGGTTAGGTTAGGTGTTATTTTTTACTAAGTTAATATTAGGTGCGTGTTGTCAAGGTTACCTGTCTACTATTTTACTCTGCGTGAAGATTTACAAGCCAGAGTTACTGTATTTTCCTGCTATCTCCCAGGTGTCTAATTTACCCTTGTACTTGACCCTTTCCCCTGTTATGTAAAGATATTTACCTGTGTGTAGTTGTGACCTTAACCTAACCTGTGTTTAGTTGTGACCTTAACCTAACTCAACCTAAGATAACCTAACTTTAACGTAATCTTACCATAACCAACCCAACCCAAACTAACCTAACGTAACCTAACTTAAACCTTACCATAACCTAACCCAACTTATCACTGGGGCGTCTTAATTTACACCTGTACATAACCCTTCCCGTGTTATGTGATTATTACCTGTGCGTAGTTTCAAAGATTATGTACCGTGGTTTATTATGTACCGTGGTCGTCTTTAAGGTTACCTGTGCTCATAGTGAGGCCTTGTGGGTAGTTTGTTAGGTATTTACATGAACGGTATCTAAGAATACTCCGTGGAGCACCTGAAGATTAGACACCCTAGCTTATTTCACCATAAGATTAAGTATTTTAATGTTAACATGACTTAACCTAACCTAATTTAACCTAAACTAATCTAACCTCACCTCCTAGATAACGTAAAGGTGTGTAATCAACAGGAGAAGAAATAAACTAAGGTGTTATGTTATGTACTGACTTTATAACACTCGTCGTTATAGACACATTACTGACCTAATAATCATCATAAACATTACGTCATAATAGTAATATGAACCAGTAATTACCACGTCGGAAGTTAACTGTCCTCGTAATTATGTTGTTATCATTCTCTTATTCTTGTTAATGATAAAAATAATTGTTAGTGGAATGTCCAGTTTTCGCGATCATTCATAATATGGGTCTAGGTTAGGTTAGGTTTGGTTAGGTTAGGTTAGGTTAGGTTAGGTTAGGTTAGGTTAGGTTAGGTTAGGTTAGGTTAGGTTAGGTTAGGTTAGGTTAGGTTAGGTGGCAAAAAGGTTGAATCAATTAAGCAGGTTTCTCTAATTAACAAAAAAAAGTGACAGCGGATCCGAACTACACGAACAAAAACACAAACATTGGCGCGACGAACAGTGTGGGAGCCAAGAAATATATAATTATCATTCATTACTGTATCTATCCTTCTAACGTGTATAATCTTCTATCATGGTAAAAGTGTATAATCTTCTGTTCGTATTTTATTTCATATTTTCCGGTTTTTCCTTAAGTTATCGCTAATTTGGATTCGTCTTGGTATCCTGATCGGTTTAATACCATTGCGGTCATTTGTAAATAAAGACATGAAAATAATATATAACCACAAAATATTACAAAATCCAGAAACAAACATGACTGTGGTAGCGGAACACGATATGAACACGAACCAGACCCGTATTGTTCATGTGTATAGCTGATAACACAAGTACATTAAGCCTGACTCGTTAAATCCTACACGAGTGACTGCCTTTCCTCACTAACCTAACCAAGAATACGTGAGTTTGATAAAGCATTGTGTTGGCCTTGTGTCTGTATATGTAATTTGGATTAAACACGTGAAGACAGTAAATTTCAAAGCATCGGTGTAGAGAAGAGGCATATTGCTACATTCCTGTGTGTGTGTGTGTGTGTTAATGATCATTTCTCAAGGATAATATCGTCGCTGGAATTTCATAGTTTGTAGGCGAGTGAGTGATACGGGGGACTGGTATTGATGTTTTTAAATACGTTCAAATCCTAAAGGAAAAAGTACGACCACTGAGTCAAGATTTACCTTAGATAATTAACGAAGAAACGAACAGACTTACCCAGTTTCTGTTCATTGTAGTGACGAATGAATGAGTTTTCGTGTCTTGGGACGATAGACGGACGAAAAACCCTTTCTTACATCGACCTTGGAGGAGTAGACGAATATATGAAATACTTTGTTACTCTAGGCTACGCTACTCTCTCTCTCTCTCTCTCTCTCTCTGGGACACCACCTCCTCCTCTCCTCTCCCTACACCACAGGTTCCCCACCTCTCTCCCCACACACCCACAAAAAACACACATTTAGACACCCAATTTATCAGGTAATTTCCTTTGTGGTCACGTAACTAAACAGAGAAGAAAAAAAAATCTTGATTGTTGGGCAAGAAATAGCTACATGAGACACTATACTCCCTCCTACTGTCTATTTTAATCTATCTCGGAAAAATATCTCCCCCCCAGGTAGTTGATCTCGTCAACAGAAATAGCCCGGCTGCCTATGTTGGCGCGTTCAGGATTACTGAGGTTGGCGTGTTTGGCCTCAAGAATGGCGTGGGGGTGATGGTCAGTCTTCAGGTCACGGGCGAACCAGTTTTCTTTCTCCCCCTCGGTGTTTTTGTTTTCTTTATTCTTCCCTAATGGGAGGAGGGGTGGGAGGTGGAGGAGGGGCATGGAGGTGGAGGAGGGGCGGAGGTGGAGGAGGGGGAGGTGGAGGAGGGCATGAGGTGGAGGAGGGGTGGAGGGGAGGAGGGCGTGCAGGAGAGGCGGGTGGGAGAGGGGGGGTGGAAGAATGATTGTCCCGCTGCGGTAGGGATGCGCAGAGCTGAGCCAGCAGACCAGACATCAAAGTTCCCGATGTTTATAATATTTGTTTTGGGGTAAAATTCTATAAATCGCTTGAAAATATAACACAAGATTATCGTTTCATCTCGTGTTGGCTTTATATTTTTCTTATTTTACTTCACTATTAACGAAATTTTAACAAAATCAACAAAAATGCGATGTCGTTTAAGATCCGGGCAAGATATTATCGTTTTTACTAGAATTACCTTTTATTTATTTTTTCTTATTATTCTTTCTTTATCATTATCGTATTTATTTTACAGGCTGCAGGCTGCTGCTTCTATCACCGTTATCAAAACACCAATCACTATGCATCAATTAATAGAAGCACCAATTAAAACCATTAGAACGGAGGAGAAAGATCTTATCGTTGTTCTTCCCAAAAAAAATTACTAACTCTCAAAAACAACATTAACGAACATCTGGCAACAGGATAAACACATGATAATAATATATGAACAAATTATTATATTATAAGTTTGATGGAAGTTTTGTTAATTTTGATTTTATAAATTAAACCACCACATATAGAGATTATGGGAAGAAATGGGGAACTTTAACAGGTTGGGACTCTCTGTCTCTCTCTAACATAAAACACACACACAACACACACATCCTGTAAAAACCTGTAGTGTTACTCTACTAAATCACAAGCAGTTCCCATATATTACAACAAACACCATCTTTAACACACATTAACTTAACACCATTGACTGTCATCACCAGGTACCAGTGTTATTCATGGATACAAGTGTCACCCCACCTACCCTATAATGCTTGTAAAAATGTGGAAACTGGACGTGTTTTGGTTTTGTTTTAGTATTTTATTTTTCTTCGTGTTTATAGTCTTTTATTTTCATTTTTATACATAGACAATTGTGTTTTGTTTTATAGCGTGAGTTAAATTTTAATCCAATCTTGTGTATTAATAATGTTAATAATGTTGAATTTCTGTCATAATGTTTACTGAATAATATAACGACGGTGTTAAGAATATATTATGTTGACTTGGCGTTAATTAATAAATAAATTATGTTTTATTACAATGTTGCCAAGACGTGACTTGGGTCATTTTGTAACTAATTTTGTTGTAGTGAAGATCTGACATTATTACTTATATATATATTTTAGACACTTATTGATACCCGTTACATCACATATATCTAAGTCAGAATTATCCTAAGAAATGACAACTTATTTTCTAGGAATTTTCGTGTATAATTACAATAGACGAAGGAAAATATTATAGTTTCCCTATTAATTAAACGGATTATTTTTTTCCCTCGTCCATTTTCTGTGACTAAAGACGGGCTGGGGTAGGGGGGGACTATTAAGTGCTCCTCCTCCGCTCCTCTTCCTCCCTGTCCTCCTGGTCTTCCTCCTCCTCACTCCTGGGGCAATTTATGACTACCGCACTAATAAGCGTTGAATATGCTACACCTTTTTTTAGTCCCACCGCCTCGCCTCTCCTCACCACGTTAAATTTAGGTTCACATTCATCACCACAGCAGGATATTTCAAGGACTCATGATGACCAAGTATTAAATATCCTAACTCTTCCTGAAGGTCTTAGGTTATGTTAGCTTCAGGTTAGGTTAGGTTAGGTTAGGTTATGTTCGCATTAGGATGGTTAATCTTAAGGTGAGATAATATGTAAGGGATAATAGCTTAATCAAATATAATAAAACCAACTAATTTTATAAACAAAGAAGACAAAACAAAACAACTCTTTATAATTGATTACATTAAGGTAAACTTTGGTATAATATAACTATAAATCTTTCCCTATAATAAATGTAACTATTATGCTTATATATTATACCTGATCACAAGATATAAGGCAGTTTATTGAGGTCAGTCAATTGGAATCAGTAGAGGGTTGAGGTAACATCAATAACATAACACGGAAAGGGGAAGACTCTCTCTGGGGGGTGAGAGGGGAGGGGGTCACAGGGTCAAAGACACTATTATATATATAAAAAATAATATGTTAGAGTTAATCCTTACAGATATAATGTTAGTTTATAAAATGTTTGGGTTCGTAAGTTTGAGTTACTGGATGTTTAAAGCACAGTTGGATTATTTACATTCATACTTTGTGAGACTTTGAGGGAAGCTAAAGAAGAACACAGTTGGTTATTTACGTCCATAATTTCAGAGACTTTTTTGTTGTGTGTTCTAGCCAGTGTTATTATCTACAGCTTTAGAAAGATATTAGGAATGGCTTCTTGTTGTCTCTCTCTCTCTCTTTATATCTGTCTGTCTGCCTGTCTCTTTAATTACGTCTAACATTTCATTATCTTTGTTCACGAGGAGATTTTGCTTTCACTCAGTAGCCTGACCAATGATTTAAATGCAGTCATTCTTGCTATTATACACACGTAAGACAACCAAAACAATTCTTACTGCTGACAATTAGGAGATTCTTGGTTGTGGAAAAGAATTTACATTATTCAGTCACCTAACTAAACCTATACCACGCGAGGCCACCAGGATTTTTGGGGGAAGTAATTCTTGTCATTATTGATATTTATAACAAGAAGGAATTTTTGAATGTCATTTACAAGTTGGATTAAAATTGTGACGAGCTAAAACTACACTCAGGTGTATGCTAATATAGGCTCGAGTAGTGGTAATATATGTATAGATGGGTTGGGGGGGGTCAGAGGGACAGGTGAGAGGACTGATGGGGTGAGGGACAGGTGATTGGAGGGGAACAGGTGAGAGGACAGGTGATTTGTGAGGGGAACAGGTGAGATGACAGGTGAGTTGTGAGAGGAACAGGTGAGATGTAAGGAATACAGGTGCGGTGTGCCTCATTAACCCATATATCAACACCTGGGCTTCTATCAGTCATTAGTAGTCTACCTGACTGATCACAAGTAGAACCCCATGTACACGAGTCAACCCTCAGTCAGTAACCAGTCCAGTCAGTTGCCATCCTAAAAAACAGTCAGCTAGTCGGTCATATCCAGGTGAGGTACTTAACCAGTCAGTTAAAAGCTCGAGCATGAGACTCAGTCAAGTTAGCCAGTCTGTCAGTCCACACCACACAGTCTGTCAATCTGAGACTAGTCATGAACAAAAAACAAACTGTACTGCGTGTGTGTGTGTGTGTGTGTGTCGGAGGTGGCGTAACTGACCTATGCTGCTTCTGATGAGAGGTCAGGTGAGTCAGACTACGCCAGCATAATACTGATAATAGGTGGACAAACCCAGGCTTTAATCGCCCGCTGACACGACATGTGGCTTTATACATCGGCCTAATTGACCCGTCCTGTGTGTGTGTGCGCGCGCTTCATTTTGTCGGTATGTGTGTGTATATGTGAGGGTAGATAGATGAGGTGTGAGGGCGGGAGTGAGGAGAGAGAAGTGAGGTGTTATGAAGGTAGAGATGAGAAGGGAGAAATATGACACACGAGTAAAGGAGATTAAAGATAACGAAGAAGTGTAAGGAAGAAGAAGATAATGAACGAAGACCTTGTAAATCCCCCTAAAACACGCCTCTTGTCTCTACACATTAAGACGTAAATCATAATTGACCTTAATGAGAATTCCCTGACTATTACCTTCAGCCTCGTCTAAACGTTAGCCAACACGTACAAGGTAGAGAGCTAGAGTCAACCTTCACGTACAGAGCTCAACTAGAGTCTATAGAGCTCCTACTATACGTCAGTCCTCACGAACAAGACACAAGTAGCCCCTTAGAGTTTCCATCACTACACCAGGAGAGACAAAGAGCCATTGAGCCCCCCAGAGCGTGTTCCACCGGCGTATAAAAGAGAGGGGCAATAGAATGTTGGTGGTGTTTACTGTGTGCTCCTCCTCCTCCCTAAGTCTGGCAGCGACCTGGAGTAACATGCGAGGTGTAGAACGTCACGTCATGACTCCTGCTGTGCTCTGTGCCTGCTGCTGTGCTCTGTGCCTCCTTCTGCTGTTTCTCCTGCTTTACCTTATGCTTCTGTACTTCACGTCTCATCCTGCTGCCCTACCACACACCTTACCTAACATAAAGACGTCTGAATCATATACAATATATATAACCTGAGCCATAAAACACCAAATGCAACCTATAGTCGGCTTATAGAACCACCACTCCCTATACGTATAAATAATATATAAGGCACAGTAAAGGAGACGGTGGCATAATATTGGAAGGTCTTTTAGGGTGCCGCGTGACCTAGTATTGGGGGGGAGGGCATAAGACTTTGTTGTTTCCTGGATCTTGTGGTATTAGCACGTAATCCTGGGGCTGGTGACCTCTGGGCTAACCTTAGGGACTTTTGTTATTTGACCTTTATGACCTCTTAACCCCAAGGCCAATAAACACTGAATTCATTGACCCCGGTTTGCTTGACAATATTTAATCATCTGGTGATATAATCTGGGGGCGCTAATCTTCAGGTGAACCCTAATGGTGTTTGTTTTACTTATGTAGGTCGTGTTGGGGGGTGACGTCAACATAACCCACTGAAACATTAATTATTTTTACACCTACACGCACACGTCCACAAGAGTAATACCATCAAGGAATTAATTTAACCTTAACCCCAAATGCCTGAAGCCATCAAGCACAAAGAAAACTTCGAAATAATAGTGTTGTTTACGTTTTCATAATCCATTGGTGTTCGTGAGCGGGAGTCGGATTCTAATGAGTAATGGCGAACGAAAACAAACGTCAGAAAAAAAAACAACAATGAATCGTAAGACCAAAGATAATATTTGCTATTATGTTCTTGCATGAGTTATTACATTATAAAAAAAAACCCCACGCTACGGGGTAAATCACTCACTAGAAATGTTCATGTGATTTAATAGCAATTTGGAATATTTGCTTGACGTGTCCTTGAAAGAATTAACAAAAAGATGTGATAAGATAGATTTTTTATTTTATTATTATTATATTTTTTCATAGTGTTTGAAAGGATTTGATTAACTTCGAAGGCATCTGTTGAGACACGCAGACGGGAGGGGTGGAAGTCACACGATTCCCTCAGGTCTGTAGTCTTGTGCGGTAATGTACAAAATAGCAGTAACCTTGTCCTTGACTACAGTAAAAAAATGACCTTGACCGCAGTAACATAATTTAACCTTAACCGCAGTAACAAATAATATAACCTTGACCGCAAAGTAACAGATAATTAAACCTTGACCGTAAACAGATAATTTAACCCTGACCGCACAGTAACAGATAATTTAACCTTGACCGCACAGTAACAGATTATTTAACCTTGACCGTAATAGAGAGCCTTATCCCACTGACCGTATAATAACAGTTTACACCCTGACCGTACATAATAACAGAAGTTTTAATTCCTTTACCGCATAATAACAGTAGTTGCCTCTGGTATAAAAATGGTACAAAACAGATGATTTGTTCCTTAACTGTATATGAACGGAAGATTGACTCGTTTGATCTGTTAATAACTCTTCCTCATTTCGTGAACAAACCTTGGACACATCCCTAACATCAAGAACATCCCCTGAACACATCCCTAACACCAAGAACATCCCCTGAACACATCCCTAACACCAAGAACATCCCCTGAACACATCCCTAACATCAAGAACATCCCCTGAACACATCCCTAACACCAAGAACATCCCTTGAACACATCCTTGAACAACAAGAAACATCCTGAACACATCCTAACATCAAGAACATCCTCGAACACATCCCCAACATCAAGAAACACATCCCCTGAACACATCCCTAACATCAAGAACATCCCCTGAACACATCCCTAACACCAAGAACATCCCCTGAACACATCCCTAACACCAAGAACATCCCCTGAACACATCCCTAACATCAAGAACATCCCCTGAACACATCCCTAACACCAAGAACATCCCTTGAACACATCCCTAACTTCAACAACCTCCAAACACACAGAAAATATTTAATGAAGGTGTGGACGAGCTTCCCCAATGTGCATGAGACCAAGTGGTTCTATCACATGGAGGTAAACGAGAAACAACCAGGTATTTCCGCATTCTTTACGAAATGAGGTCAGAGGTCAAAGTGTGTGTGTGTGTGTGTGTGTGTGTGTGTGTGTGTGTGTGTGTATGTGTGTCAGCCCCTCTAGGATGCAACAGCGGGACGATATACTGTGTACTTTAAACACATATTCTACGTTATTAAATGCAATATTCGACCATTAAAAATAAAGCAAAATTCCATCTCAAGATCGTAAATACAATTTGGTTAGATATGTCGTGGATTCTAGTCACAAACTGCTACTGTATACACTCTGCGCATGAGTATTAAGACGGGCTCATACTCTTGCGTGCGTAAGTTGTTTATTTTGTTTAGTGGATATAAGGCGTATCAGATTCTCCCGCGCAAAAAATGAGAAACGGACCGGAGTGTGTGGCCTCTCTCTCTCTCTCTCTCAGAATCTGTTTATTACTTTTTATGAGAGTACGGCCACAGGATGCAAATTTATGTATCATTCATTCTCATATTTATTCATTGATTTTAGCTTATTCACTCTACATCTTATCTAGAATGTGGTTATATAAGAGAGAGAGAGAGAGAGAGAGAGAGAGAGAGAGACGCCATTTCATTTCCGCAGTAGAAATAGGAAGCAAAGCGCCTTAAAGTTGAACACACACACACACACACACACACACACACACAGACGTCATCTTCGCGTGTGGGAACTGAGAACACAAAACATCTCTTACCGCTCCACACTTTATTTCAACCGCAAGGGATTATCTTTTTTGGTGTGTGTGTGTGTGTGTGTGTGTGTGTGTGTGTGTGTGTGTGTGTGTCGCCATCAGTCTGCGGTCGTTCGTAATAAACACAATTATTTCCCAAATCATTCCCAATTAAGCGATAACTAACAAGGTTTCAGGGGGGGGGGGAGGTAAAATCGTGCCCATTAATCAGCTAATAGGGACGTAAATAAGGTCGAAGTCTGTATTTATGTCGAGTAAATATATCTATAAACTTTCACTGATAAACGTTCCCGAAGTTAACATAAAGATCACTGAGTAAAAACAACGATTTGGATTTTTTATATTAACTAGATAGAATGTAATGGTATAGCTAATTTATGTCTCTAAATGTAATGGTATAGCTAATTTATGTCTCTAAATGTAATGGTATAGCTAATTTATGTCTCTGAATGTAATGGTATAGCTAATTTATGTCTCTGAATGTAATGGTATAGCTAATTTATGTCTCTGAATGTAATGGTATAGCTAATTTATGTCTCTGAATGTAATGGTTAGCTAATTTATGTCTGAATGTAATGTTAGCTAATTATGTTCCCCTGAATGTATGGTAATAATTTATGTTCCTGGAATGTAATGGTATAGCTAATTATGTCTCTGAATGTAATGGTTAGCTAATTTATGTCTCTGAATGTAATGGCATAGCTAATTTATGTCTCTGTAATGGTATAGCTAATTTATGTCTCTAAATGCATGTTAGGTGAAGATAGGAGAACGGGAGCTCCAGGTAAAAACTCAGGTGCTGTTCACGCCTACTGTGAGGTGGTACCTGCTTGTGGGAGACTTGTTACTCTCATCTTGCATACCTGTGGGTTACCTGATCTGTACACCTGTGGGTTACCTCATCTGTACACCTGTGGGTTACCTCATCTGTACACCTGTGGTTATCTTATCTGTACACCTGTGGGTTACCTCATCTGTACACCTGTGGGTTACCTCATCTGTACACCTGTGAGTTACCTGTGTGTTGGGCAGATGGCATTCCTCGGACTTGTCTTCATGACGTCAATGACTTCGTTATACAGTGCCGTGGATAACGAAGTAAATTTTTAATACGAGTTTTAGTACAGATTTTAATTCAGTTTTAATACAGATTTTAATTCCAATTTGAATTCAAATCTAATAGCAATAACATCCTTTTTATATCATTCATACAGACAGATTATATAGAGACCAATAGTATTTCCCAGGTATATCGTCTATTATATTTCACTAATAACAGCACGACAAGTAACATAAAATATTTCATTCCTTTTAGAGTTTTAATATTAACGATTTACGTGAAACTTAATCTATAATAAATTCGTGTGTGGAGTCATTCTTTAGTGTAACAAAAATACCTGCCTGGAATCCTGTACTAATCTGCATAATGTGTGTGAGTGTGCGTGTGTGAATCTACGTTTATTTGTGTGTATGTGAATCTGTGAATGCGTTTATGTGTGTGAATCTGCGTTTGTGTGTGTGTGTGTGTGTGGTGCTAGTCAACCTGTCATTGCCGGTCACATAACACCTGTATTTATGTGAATCCGTGGCGTCACTGGGCTGGGATAAACCTCGGCAGTGGTGAGAGGAGACACGCAGTCCCAGCTCTTCTTAGTTTGGTGGCATAAAATTATATTATTTAGTTATTTTTTAAGTATTTGTAATAGGAAGCAAAAAGGTCACATGAAAATTAGACACCCTAGCCTGTTGCAACTGATGATTAAATACTCTAACCTAATGTAGCTTAACCTGACCTAATCTAGCTTAACCTAACCTAATCTAGCTTAACCTAACCTAATCTAGCTTAACCTAACTTACCTGACCTAATCTCTCATGTCATCCCATTTTTAATCAGAACAAAAAAAAGAGAAAAATAATTAATTGGTTCAAATAGTCATAATAATAATCATACACCTGGATAGTAATCAACTCACCTTATGGGCTTACCTGTGTGAAGTCCACGAGGAAAAAAAATTAAGGTGACAAAGTAATATTAAATGTAAATCAGGTGAATCCAATTAGTATTACCTGCACATTAATAACCTAGGTCTATTAAGTAACTGTATTGTAGGTTAGTACATAGGCCTTTACCAATCATCAGTAATTTAATATTTATGAGGGGGGGTTGGGTATAAAAGCAAGGAGGGGGTAGGCAGAAAAGCAACACTCACCACGATCACTGAAGACTAAAGCGATGGGCGAGGTCGATGCTCTCACTCACGAGTTAGGTAACTGACTGAGAGAGTTAGGGACGTCACTTGGGGTTTTGTGGAAATGGGGCGGAGCGTAATGCCAGCTAGGGGGAGGAGCCAATGTGCGTGGAGCTGACCAAGGTGTAGAACAACAACAACAACAACAACAACAACAACACACACACACACACACACACACACACACACACACACACACACTTAGAAATATTAGTGAATCTTCATAAACACTATTTCGTTCTTGTTAACAGTGTGAGGGAATTCAGGGCAGGATATCGTTCACAGTACAGGGGATTAATTAGTTCAAGACACACAGGTAATTATAGTGATTAATATACGATTACATAGACCAGTTTATTACTCAGACAAAGACAAACAAAAGTTACTCGTGTGTGTGTGTGTGTGTGTGTGTGTGTGTGTGTGTGTGTGTGTGTGTGTGTATATTGTGTCAGTCTTTCCTCGTATGTCAGGTCCTTGAGTATGTATAACTGTATACTTGATCGCGTGTATGCCTTCCCTCCCTTCCTTCTCCCTTCCCTTTCTTTTCTTCCTTCCTTCCCCTCCCTCCCCTCTTTTTTGTTCGCCTCCTTCCTTCCTTCCTTCCTTCCTTCCCCCTGTGTGTATGATGACTTGTATGCAGTATGTTGGTCTTTGTGTATGCAGCCTGTATTAATGACCTCATGTCTCCCTCTATACTATCTGGTGAATACTCCCCCCCTTTGCGCTATACAACCCCGTGTGTGTGTGTATGCTTTCTCCCGTGTATATGTGTATCTGTCTGTATACTAGATCCATGTGTGTATGCTGCCCTGTGTATGCTGCCCTGTGTATGCTGCCCTGTGTATGCTGCCCTGTGTATGATGCCCTGTGTATGTGCCTTAGTTGGTAGAGCACAGGAATACAGATGGACTAAGGTTATTACGAAGGTGTTTTTCTTAAATGTTTCTACGGTAATAAGAGAGACGTAGATTACTTGATGGATGAAAGAGAGGTGGATGAAAGAGAGATGGATGAAGAGTGTTGGATGAAAGAGAGATGGATGAAAGAGAGATGGATGAAGAGGTGGATGAAAGAGAGATGGATGAAGAGAGAAAATAATTATGGGAAGTGTAATGATGACGTGATTATCCACCTGTTAATTAGGCCGTAAATCACACCTGAATTTTTTGATAATATAGAATTTTTTTTTTCAATCAAACAAACAAACAAACAAAAAACAAGTATACAGAGCCCGCGTGTGTGTTTGTGGTGTGAAGACAAACCAACAAACTTATTATGACGTATGAATCAGATTAGTTGTAAACATGTGTGTTGCCAGAGACCACGAAGAGAGTTAGGCATGACAGGAGCCCAAGGTCGGCATTGAAAATCACATTAGTGTCATGCAGAGTCTGTCAGCCATTCTCCCCTACTCGTGGTTGGGGGGTGAGTAGGGGAGGTGGAGGTGGGGGAGGAGGAGGTAGAAGGTGGGTATATTTTATATCTTCCCCAATTTTTCATGCTCACGACACGAGGATAATTTGTGCATCACCTGTCCACGTAAGAATCTTGATGCTGTCACACACACACACACACACACTGCGATGATCTGGTTTTGTTACTTCCGTGTTAATTGTATTTTTGGGGGCTGGAAGCACTTTTTATCTTCAACTATGATATTATCGTGATTAATGACATGAGTAAATGCAGAATAACATGTAAGGTGGTGGTGAATATTCATGTTATATATTTAAAGTCCGCAGATATTATTATTATTATTATTATAGTGAGGATGGAATAAGGTAGATGATATATAGCAGACGAGATTGGATAAATATTCACAATTATAATGCCAACATTATTAATAAGGATAGATAAGGCCCGCTGTTCCTCCCTTATCATGTGAATTAAGACCTCTACCTACCTGTGTCTTTCACCTGTTCACCCAGAGTATAAGGTGTTAATTAAAAAAAACACAGGTGTAGTGAACGAAGGTAAAATAAGAGCAACAAAAGCTGGGCCAGAATATTGTTTAATTATACTGGAATTTCCTTCACAAAGGAGTGTTTCAAATATCGATAAAAGTTAAGTGAAAAAAAAAATTGAAATAAAAATGTTACAACGAGGGAAGATTACCTGAGTTATTCTGTTATTAAATCTAGATTAACATTTTTTGCTGAGGCGTCACGTTGAGGTGGGGTGAGTTTTCTTTCCTCTAATTTTAATCTAATTTACTCTACTTTACTCTACTCTACTCTGGTTTACTCTACTGTACTTTATTCTCCTCTCCTCTCCTCTCTACCACACCTCACACACCCTACCCTCACCGCCTTTGTCCATCCAACAAGGAACTAGTGTCAGGTGTACTTCTGGGAACAAGAGACAACTGCCTTGGGTATATGGGATTTCCTGGAACAAACAATTACTTCCCTTAAAAAAAAAAAACACACGAATTTTATTTTCCAAGAAGCTAAAATTTCTGCATTGTATCAACCGAGTGTAACTTGTGTAGAGGGTTATTAGTAGTGTTATTAGTAGAGTGTTATGGCTTTCAAGGTTAATTACTCTGTTGTTATGAAAGAATGTTATTGGTCACAGCTCTGATGGGGCTGGGTGACAGGTAAGAAGATTAATAGTCACACAAACCTGGTCCATTACTGAGTCTATTTACGATTTATCATCAATAATAGAGGAGTTGATCGGTATATTATTTTCTATATAGTGTGGGATATCTGACCCTGACCTCTACCCCCACCCGCCCCCCCTGACCCACCCGCCCCCCCTGACCCACCTGACTTCCTCGGAAACACTCTGTTGCTCCTGTGACAATAACATTCTTTTTTTTTTCTTAGGATCATCTGCAGTTTAGACACCCTACCCTATTTTTCTATCCTTCAATAACTAACTAACTAATGTCTATACAGGAATTCTGAGTATCTCCATTACTTGATATAATAATTGCTTAAATATGAGGAATGTAGCTTTATATCATGAAGAACTATGGTATGTTAATAATACACACACACACACACACACACACACACACACACACACACACACACCCACCCACACACACACACACACACACACACACACACACACACACACACACACACACACCCTTCCTTAAAGTTTCCCTTACGTGGTCAGAATGAAATACCTCATCTCAATACCTGTTATGAGACGAAGGTAACGAACACCTGTGCTTTGAGTAGTCGCCGAGTGCCCCTTGGAGTAGACAGGTGCCCCTCTCATTTTCCTTCACACAGACGGTAATAAAATACCATTGTAACTTTCTTATGGCTGGGTGGGTGGGTGAAGGAGTTAGATGGATATATCACATAAATTCAGTAAGTATTTTATTATAGTGTTTTACTGTATATATGAGGTCAAGTGTGTCTATTGGGCAAGTACGACAAATTTCTTCAGGTGTTTTCCTTGTTAAGTCATGATAGATTATTCACAAGACGATAAGGATGTGCTTATTAAATTTTAAGTTGGTTTAAGGAGTGGTTTAGGATACGTGGTTTAAGGGAGACAAGGTTCACTGACTCTGTTTCTATGTTTTAGTTATGACTGAGCGGCCAAACAAGTTTTTATCGCTTGGTAGGGACACTCAGGGAGCAGGGGCGGATCCCGGGGGGGTTCCTGGGGGTCCGGAACCCCTTATCATCAGAAAAATCCATTACTTTTTCTTTATTGCAGTATTGTACTCAGGTATTTTTGTATAGTAAAAAGTAATTACTATTGACCTCAGAATATCCCCTAATCTCAAGTCCACATAGCTTCAAAATGGCCTTAAAATGCCCAAGATTTTGATCAGATTTCAAAAAAACATTCTGGTTGGGGGGGATGGGGAGGGGAAACCTCCCCAACCCCCAGCTGGGTGGGGTTCGCCTTGTTCCCCCCACCCAAAACTTCTTGCCCTCCCTCCCCTTTTGATATTCCTGGATCCGCCCTTAATTGGGGAGACTCAATCATATTATCGAAGAAATCAATCAATTCCTTGTGTTTTCTCAGTACAGTAAAATATCCTATATATTTAGTATTGCAGTCGTGGTTAGGTTAGGTTAGGTTATAAAACAGAATCATCCTAAAAGTTGTATTATATAATTAAAATACAACACTAGTGGATGTATTCTCTCCCATAATGATGAACTGACTGACTGACACTGACTGACCTCTACACCAGATCAATAGACAGACAAGGTTACACACAGGTAGCATGATGAATCTCTGTAAGGGAGGGATGAATAACTCGGTGTTGTGAACCAGGTGTGTTGTTATGAATCAGGTGTGTTGTTATGAACCAGGTGTGTTGTTGTGAACCAGGTGTGTTGTTATGAACCAGGTGTGCTGTTATGAACCAGGTGTGCTGTTATTACTCAGATATTCAGTGATTACCTTTCGTTAAGTCAAGGTCAAAGCCACACACGGACTGTAGATACGCGGAAATATACATTGACTTATGATAAACGTCACGAATGTTCACGGAATCTCGGGGGGGGGGTAGAGGTGGGAGTCATCAGTTCTGGTATAAGACTCGTTCATGTCTCGATATATTGTGAGTAATGACCGTGTGTTATTATAAGCTCAGTGTCATATATCAAGGTTTTTGTAATGATGGATGTGCTGTGATGGGCAATTAGTTTGGTTCATTCATGCTGTAGGGGTCAACGCTAATGTAAGGTGGTAGATTTAGTTTCTTTTGTCATCATCATCATCATCATCATCATCATCATCATCATCATCGTCATATTATTATTATTTTCTTTAACTTAGGACTGTGATCTCTAGCGACGTGGCCATCTTGAATTCGCCAAGTTCCTATTTACACTGGCTTTAATTAACGATCTTAAATTCCATCAGGTAAACCCTTACTTATTCCCTATGGCTCAAAAGTAATTACAACCATAAAAAAACAAAAAAACAAAAATAAAATCCCTCCGCAAGCAAGATAAACAGCGTGCATTTATCAAGAGACGAAATCAATGCCGACGGCCCACATCAGCACTGACAGGGAACTATTACTTGGGTGTAAAGCACAGTCTCCTCACACGCAGTGCCCCCACACCGTAACAAATGTCGCTGGTCATTGTGGCAAATCTTTTTACCGTAAGTCTTCCTCACTCGTTGTGTCGCCTCGTTTTTATCAGAACATACATACAGTACATACATACATACATACACGTTATGTTTTAGTGTTTTATCTGATGATTAAACTCCTTAATATTAACTAGGGAGTTTTCCTGAGAAGCTGCTGTGTGTGTGTGTGTGTGTGTGTGTGTGTGTGTGTGTGTGTGTGTGTGTGTGTGTGTGTGTGTGTGTGTGTGTGTGTGTGTGTGTGTGTGTGTGTGTGTGTGTGTGTGTGTGTGAGAGAGAGAGAGAGAGGTCACCACCAGGAGGTCAGTGATCCCTCCTCTGTGTGGATCAGGTCACCCCACATACTGATGATTAGAATTTTTAATCTTTCGTAAAAACTAATCTTCCTGTCCTCTCACCTGAGCCAAGACAGTCAACACACACATCGTAAACTATTCCTCTGATTTATTCCCCAAGTTTAATATTTGTTTTGAGTATTATTATAGAGTATTATTATATAAGGGTTTTTTACCTGTGATGCGTAATTAATATTTGACAAACTGGTATTATTTATATACTGATAAATTACCTTTAGTTGTGTTGTTAGGTGAGTCGTGTCTATTTTCGGAAAGGTACCTAACCTAACCTAACCTAACCTAACCTGACTTAACCTGACTTAACCTGCATGGGAGGGTTAATCTCCAGGTGATCCCTCTCCCCAAAAAACTTTTCAGAATCGTTATACCTGAATTTGATTTGACCAATCTTCAATGATTTTGTAATTAAAGGTCATTTTGTTATCATATCATGGCGGTGTAGAGACTAGGAAGTTTTCTGTGACAATATCTAAGTCATTATGTCATTATCTTCATCAATTACCGAACACAGGACAGCAAAGGTGGAATTGTTATTAGTATAGAGGCAAAGTTCGTCCATCCGTGACAAATAAGGTATGTTTATACTTTACACCTTATTCATAGCTTCTTTTCTGTCATCGTCATCATCATTATCATCATCATCTACCCTATTCCTCCTTCCTCCCGTTTTTCTTCCCATTCTTTCTTCTTCCTCATTTCCTCTCCTTTAACCTTGCTTCCCTCTCATTTTCATTCCTTCACTTTCCGTCTTTCCATTTCTTCTTCTTCTCTCCCCTTCTGTCTTTCTTTCTTCCCCTTCTTCTTGTCACTCTTTGTCTAATCCCTCCTGTCTCTTATTCTTTCTCTCCTTCCCCTCCTTCTCCTCTTACACTACCTACACCTGCTCGTACTCTCTCTCTCTCTCTCTACCAAGGCTTTTGTGGCGTGTTGAGGGCAAATATTTCACCAGGGCGACCCAAGATGGACTAAACTATACTAAACCTTTGCACTGCGTCATCACAATCAAATCTCTTCTCCCTTCCCTTTCTCCCTCCCTCACCTCCCTCTCCCTCCCTCACCTCCCTCCCTACCACGCCAACCTCGCAAATAACACAAACCTAATTCGTTCGTTACCTAATTGACCTTTTTTTTTTGTCATTAGCGAAATCATCCATCGACGTAATTTTTTTTTCTCACTGTTAACGATGATATTTCACAGTCGGGGTGATAATGTTAAAAGCACGGCAATTTATCCGTGTTATTGTACGATGTTAATTGTTGTGTGTGTGGGGGAGGGAGGGGGGAAGAACAAGGTCGGCAGGGTGACTGGGTACGATAATTATCAAGCTATCTGTGTTAAATGTGCGTACGGTATCTCTCTCTCTTTAGGTATAATAATAATAATAATAATAATAACAATAATAATAGATAAGGACATTTTTGTTGACAGACAGACAGACGACAGACGACAGACAGACAGACAGACAGACAGACACTTTTATTTAGTAAGATGATTTCAGTCTATTACGTAACGGTAGAATTTTGAGTTTTTCTTTAATTATTTTTTCCGTGACGTGTTTTAAGCCCCGATAACACGATGGGGCGGTGAGGGAGGTGAGGTGAGGGAGGTGAGGGAGGGAGGCGAGGTAAGGGAGGGAGGGAGGTGAGGGAGGGAGGTGAGGGAAGGTAGGAAAGTTGTGGGAAGGTGAGGTGAGGTAGGAAGGGTTTGTATCAGTCATCTACTCCGATCATGTGAACAAGGCGATGGTGGTATAGTGGTGAGCATAGCTGCCTTCCAAGCAGTTGACCCGGGTTCGATTCCCGGCCATCGCAATCAGTGTTCATTTTTTTCCCTCGACTCGTGAGAAACTTGAGTTATATTCTAAGATCATTGACGTTCTTTATCTTTCTCTCCTCTAACTCTCCCTCATTCCCCTAACTCTCTCTCATTCCCCTAACTCTCTTTCTTTCTATAACTCTCTCTCACTAGTGCTGCCCAGGGATTTGAGTTAGGTTAGGTAAAGTTTGAGCGTGTGTAGGAGAGGTGAGACCCTGCCCCCTCTCCCGCCCCAGTCTACAGTATCTATCTTGTCTACAGCAGTTTGTACACAGACACAGTAACTCTTTGTCTTATACTGTGTGTGTGTGTGTGTCACGTTACTTCACGCCAACAACATGATACATGACCCGCGCATCAGTCTGTTAACTTTCGTGTTATTTACAGAATAAAGAAATAACATTCCTCGACACGACAACAGCCAGTGACCGCCACGCGAGACCTCTAACTGACTCCGAGTTTACTAATATGACACGTGATTCACAAAGGTTAGGTTAGGTTAGGTTAGGTTAGCTTAATCTCCAGGTTAAGCTTCAGATGACCCGCTTAGTCTTTATATTGGTTTCTAGAAAAATAATTCAAGGTTTGATATATGACGGTGTTTCCCAGTAGAGGTTGACTCACCTGGTGGGCCGCTACCTGTGATGAGAGACGCAGTATTACACCTTAGTTCGGAATTTCAAAACTGTTAAGAAATGTTTAATATATGTAGTGCAGCCCCCCTCACACATAACACACGTAGGTACACATATAATCCTCTAACACACACACACACACACACACACACACGCACACACACACACACACACACAACAAAGACACGACAACCCGGAAGTCAGAGCCATTGAAGAACTGCTCCCTACCCCCGTCCCTCCCTACCTCCCTTCCTCCTGCTCCCTTTCTTCTCCCCTCCATCCCGCATTCAAACTCTACCCCCTCCTTCTTGTAACCTTCCCCCTCTCCCACCATCCTTCCCTCCTCCCTCCTCCCTCCTACCCCTCCCTCCTACCCCTCCCTCCTACCCCTCCCTCCTACCTCTCCCTCCTACCCCTCCCTACTGGTGGATTGAAGCATTTTTTTCTCTCGGCTTATCTGACCTAAACACGAGATGCTGCCGGGATTTAGGTGAGGTTGCAGACGTTAAAGAATGTTGCAGGATATTGAAGGATATTGCAGAGGTTGAAGAATGTTGCAGGGGTTAAGTTAGGCTGTAGGATGTTGAAGGATATTGCAAGAATTGTTGGATGTTGCAAGGGTATGAGGGAGGTCAGGGGTTGAATAATTATTGCAAGGGTTAATGATTGTTGCAGGAGGTGTTAGCAGGTGTTGAAAGCTAAGAGATAATTGATTGTATTTTCATGACACACACACACACACACACACACACACACACACACACACTAGTTAACTCAATAAGCGTGTCTGCCTCTCTTTGCTTTAATGCGCCAGATTAATGATATGTAATTATTGTGTAATTAACATCATGCGATGGTTTGTTGTGGCCTCTCCTCTGTCTCACTCACTCACCTCCCACCACCAATCATCACTACACCTGCTCACACCTGTAATAATTTCACCTTAGTATAATTAATATTGATATTGTTTTCTATACAGTAAATCTTGATTCTCGTTTTACCAATTGAGTCAAGATTATTTTTGTATGATTTTTTGTTGTGAAAGTTTGATTACTGTAGGTTAGGTTAGGTAAGGTCAGGTCAGGTTAGGTTATGACTGGTTTGGTTAGGTTAGGTCAGGTCAGGTCAGGTTAGGTTATGACTGGTTTGGTTAGGTTAGGTCAGGTTAGGTCAGGTCAGGTTAGGTTAGATTATGACTGGTTTGGTTAGGTTAGGTTATGACTGGTTTGGTTAGGTTAGGTTATAAATGACGTGATTGTATTGTGATATATTGTAATTGCTGTAGCTGTTTGGATGACCACGATTGTAAACACGGACCTTCACTCACCAAAACAAACATCAATTATTCCATTTTGTTTATATTACTGCCGTAGTTAAACCGTAGTTGATAATGGTTGGATATGTATAGAACTAAATAAAAAATAAATGGTTAACTACGACAGCCTTCATTGTCACCCAAGTGTTCCCTCACACACACACACACACACACACACACACACACACACACACACACACATACACATAATAACAATGGTCTTGGGAAGTAACTTATGAGTAATTTTTATTTATTTTTGGCTTTATATGAGTGCGTTAAGAGTATTATAAGTGCGTGGGTTAGTTGTGGCTTACGTGTGTTCAAAGAGTGTAAAGTGTGTTATAAGTGCGTTCATACAGAAGGAAAATCTAAGTACAAATCAGTGAAAATCTCCTAAGAGCGTCCACTGACCTTGGAGTTCGTGATATAGCTCGGGAATAGTGTGGCGTGAATGGTGTGGTCTGGATGGTGTGGCCTGGATGGTGTGGCCTGGATGGTGTGGCGTGAATGGTGTGGCCTGGATGGTGTGGCCTGGATGGTGTGGCCTGGATGGTGTGGCGTGGATGGTCTGGATGGTGGATGGTGTGGCCTGGATGGTGTGGTCTGGATGGTGTGGCGTGGATGGTGTGGCCTGGATGGTGTGGCGTGGATGGTGTGGCCTGGATGGTGTGGCCTGGATGGTGTGGCGTGGCAGCTGCTGGTAAACTCCTTCACTGTCCTTGGGGTTCTATTTAATTACGACAATGGTATCTTAGGGGGTAGTCTCTAGTCCAACGGTCCTCTACTGTTTCTTTTTCCTTGGCTCATGGGAGGGGGAGGGAGGAGAGGGAGGAAGAGGGGAGGAGAGGAAGGGAAGAGGGTAGAGGGAGAGGGTGGGGGGAAGAAGAGAGGGAGAAGAGTTATGTTCGTCTACTATCTTGCCTTCCGCCTCTCTATCAATGCGTCGTACATCAGCAAGGTCAGGAGAGGTCGTATGGGGCGGTTGTATTCCATCGCCTAAACTATTGTTTTTTTCCGGGACTTATAGGGAAGAAATGTTGTTCCTTATCACGAGAAAACTATGAATCCAACCTAGTAGTTGTAATTGACCTTTTTTGCCCTTTTTTTTTCTTTTTTGCTGTTTTTTCTGTTATTTCTCTTTTTATGTTTTTGCCTCTGTTTTTTTTTATTTATTTTTTTACTTTTTTTTCCTTCCCGAGACGTCTTAGGTAAAGGCGGCCATGTTGGGGTGGTCGTTGTGTTGGTCAGGTCGCCAGTGAATCATGATCTTGTCTCTTGTAACTAAAACTGCTAAAACGTAATGATTACATAACGTCAACGGGAACTAAGGTAGATGAGTGGATAGACTTATTAATAAATTGTCTCCTCAGTTTATATGATCCAGTATCAAAAGGTTTGCATTATTTCATTAACTTTTTCCGCCACTCAGCGTTTTGGTCATAATGAAACATCCTACACTGAACTGAAATACATAAAGGAACTACTCTTTAACAATGGTTTCCCTAAGAGATTTACAGATACTGCTCTCATATAGACCAAACCCTTAACAGGATTATTTGGTCCCTCACAGCCTCACCGTTCCTAATATTCTATCTATTTCACCATCCCGTACACTGGCCCACTCAGTTTCACCCTTAGAAACAAACTTAAGAAGCTTCTCAATAAATTCTATCCACAAATTTCTCTTACACTAGTCTTCAAAACCCAGAGTTGTATCAATATAAAGTAAAGCCATCCATTTGTGTTATGGTTTCCTGTGAATTGTGGTGTTTTTCTCACTAAGGCTCGTCTAAATTAAGGTATTACCTCCTGTATATTTTAGTTTTTTTCGGATTTTAGTTTTGTACGTAGGTTTGTCGTCAGTTTTATTGGTTTTAAATTATAATGATCTTTTTTTAAATTTGGCGGAAGGTAAATTGTAGAATAATGTTCCGTTTTTATTGTATATTACCTGTAATTTTTTTTAAGTTCTTGTTTGTTTTCTTCATTAGGCTCTGATGATGGTAAATGATTTTAAACGTTAGTAATTAGAGAAACCCAACTGTAGTCAAGATGTTTGTGTTTTCTCTGGTTCTCATCTTCGTTACGAAAATACGCTTTCCACGTAACAAGTCCATTGCTAATAGATAGATAGATGGATGGATATTCAGTAAAATAACCATACGTATTTACAAATTATCTAACATGTAAATAGTCAATTAACACAGGTATACAGTGAACCGGCTATAACGAAAGATAACGTGACGGAATTTGTATGGTTAGCCTCGGCGGAAAGTGAGCCATATATTTAATCTGCAGTAGTATGCCATAAAATTATTGTTCAAAGAAAATAGATGAATTTATACCAAACATAGAAAACGGGCGCATCCTAGGATAAACTAATGTTGTCTTTTGTCTTGTGCCTTATAAATACAAATATTTCTACAGTATTTTCTTTTCTGCGGTTACATACAGAATAATATAACATTAATTATATAAATATTACATAAATTTTCCTATTGTTTTGGTTTATGGGAAAATTGAGTTAAGATGCTCACCCTCGTGTGGATATATCGTGTTGGAAGTCCACTCTTCACTCCGGCAAGACACACTCCTAAGATTAAACCAAAATAATAATGATAGACTAAAACTAATAAATAAAATATACAAGAATGCATCAATATTCATAGATTCTTGTCAGCTGGTCGTTGGTAGGAATAAAATCAGAGTTAATGATAGAGAACATAAATTAAAAATATTGAAACACCCACACGTCCATTCCACAACACACACGTTATTTTGCTCTCGTGTGATAGATTACTGATTAATATTTGATATATTTTTTCGTAATATATATGAAAAATATGTTAGTTAATGAGATACTTGAGTAAATAGTCGTGAATTTATAAGAGTGTTGATAAAAAGTCGACCTTGTGAATCGTACTCTGACCTTCGCTGTGAGTTGAACCAAAACACCAATAACTGAAAGGTTTTGGTGGTGAGTAAGATTGTCAATTGATTGGTGAGGTCAGTGTGAGGTGGACGTATGATGGAAGGTGTGGGTTATTAGTCTCTTACCCGTGGCTAATGGGGAGTAGGGAAGGGAGTGGGTGGAGGGAAGGAAGTGGAAGAACCTTGTAGGGGAGAGGAGTGGAGTGGAGGGAAGGGGTGGAGTGGAGGGAAGGGATTGAGTGGAGGGAAGGAAGTGGAGGAACCTTGTGGGGGAGAGGAGTGGAGTGGAGGGAAGGGGTGGAGTGGAGGGAAGGGATTGAGTGGAGAGAAGGGATGGAGTGGAGGAAGGAAGTGGAGGGAACCTTGTGGGGAGAGGGTGGGTGGAGGGAAGGGGGTGGAGTGGAGGGGAAGGATTGAGGTGGAGGGAAGGATGGAGTGGAGGAAGAGTGGAGGGAACCTTGGGAGAGAGGAGTGGGTGGGGAGGGAAGGTGGAGTGGAGGGATTGAGTGGAGGAAGTAAAGGGGGTGAGTGAAGAAAAGTGATGGAGTAGAGTGGTGGAGTAAGAGGTGGAGTGGATGGAGTGATGAGGTCAGTGAATCTGAGTACGTTCAGAATCACCAATAATGAACAGGAGGTTGTGTACAGGGTTCGAGTGAAGGAAGTGGGTAGGAGGAGGGGTATTGTAGGGAGGGTGAGGGGTGTGAAAATGGGAACTACAGACACCGCCACCACCATCTCTCACCCCCCTCCAACATCCCAGGATTCCACCACAATCCTCTTCCCCACTTTATATTCCTCTCCTGAAATTCCTCCCCATCTCCCCTCCCTCGTACCCCTCCCCCTTCACCCCCATCACCCCATCCACCCCTCCCTATCACCCCCTATCACCCCCTCCTCATTACCCCCATCACCCCCATCACCCCCTCCCCATCCCCCTCCCTATACCCCCTCCCCATCACCCCTTCCCCCCATCACCCCTCCCCCCATCACCCCCTCCCCATCACCCCCTCCCCCCATCCCACCCCCTCCCTCATTACCCCATCACCCCCCTCCCCCCATCCCCCCCCTCCCCCTCATTACCCCCGTCACCCCCATCACCCCCCTCCCCCCTCCCCATCACCCCTCCCATCTCCCTCCCCATCACCCCCCCTCCCCCATCACCCCCTCCCCTCATTACCCCTCACTCACTCGTTGCCAAAACAGACATCCTAGTTACCATACAGTACACCGTAAATCATTTTATAGCCAGAAATGTATACTAAAGCCGATTTATTTGGCGGATTATTTAAAGTTTGGCTAGGTTAGGTTAGGTTAGGTTAGGTTAGAATTTAGGTGTTTAATCCTCAGGTAAAAGGGTTCCTAACATTCGTAAGATCAAAACAGCTCTATATCATATCACTAATGCCACAATGAAAGCGTCAAGGAGCATTTTATTGTACTGGAACATTTTTTAAAAATTCTCTGACATGAAAGAAATTTACAAGTGTTCGTTGACACAATAGAAGCTTTTAAAATACCGCTTTGTTAATGTCCACCCACACATACCCAGGGTAGCAAGTCACAGTCTGGATATCTAAAATAGTAGTAAATATTAACATACATAACTTAAGGAAGCCGAGAACAACAATATAGAACAATATTATGTAAGGTTATGTTAATTAAATATCACCAATATGACCTGACTTTAATAACAATAAGAAAGTGATAAGACTAATGGTGGTTGTATTATGTCACAGTGGCGAAGAATTAAGAAAATAATTCCCCAATTTGTGTCATTAAGGAGAACAAGAAAGAACAAACAAACAAACAAACAAACAGAGTGTTTTTACATTACCTGTACCGTGGGAATTCCACCTGTGTGGCCATGATGACGTCACTATCCACTGCCGCTTTTCACAATATTTTTTTCGTTTCTCTACAACTTATCATTCACTAATATATCGACTTTCTCAGTTTGATAATAGACTTTAGTCCTGACAGCTACTTTCTTATATAAAGTCGTTAGGGGGGCGTAAACCCCCCCCCATGAAGTATATATATATATAATTAGCTGTATTACTGTTGATTCAAATAACAATAACTAATATATTGGTCCAGATTTATTAATAAGTCACGGAGCTTAAATAAAAATAGTTATGGTAAGGAGGAAAATGTAAACAGAAAATTAGTCTTCAATATTAGTATAGCGGCTGAACACACTCAAGTATACACAGACTCCTGGCGTTAATATACCACGGGGAGGAATGTTAATGTAGTCAAGTGTGATGTCATTCTACCCTATGTATCCATCACTCGTTTAATATATAACATTGACACTGCCCTAGAGTATTCCCCCTCCCTCCCCCCCCCTAAAAAATATCGTTCTTTCACGTTAAAAAATAGTTAATAAAATAAATTACAACAGTTTAGTTATAAGTCTGAATAAATATGATAATGTAACACTGATTAAATAAACGTTTGATGTCTTCAGTGTGTGGGGGGCGGGGGGTAACTAAGGCAAAAATATTAAAACACTTTAGTCAATAATTAATTCACTTTCTTTTATTATATTTATTCTTCTTTATCGTAGTTATTATTATTTATCTCAGAATATATAATACGATTTATTTTTTATTTGTATACTTTATTTTCACTTTACACTTTACACACTTCATTGTAGTATTATTGCACACACTCGTTCTGGTTTCTATAAAGTCATTGTCGTTTTCCAGTGACTTATATCGTAATAATAAATATCTAATCCAGCTTCACTCTAACACTGTATCATAGAGAATTTTTTTTATATTTGTGGGAGATAATATACGTTATTTTGACCGTCCAGTGTGGAGAGCGGTAAGTGAGTGTTCCTGTTGTATCAGTTCCTCAATGGTCACTGTTACTCACGCTACTTACAGAGGTGGTGTTGTGAGCGTTGCTAGTGAACCAGACCATTCGAGTATTTCACGTTTTCTCTCTTCAAACACTAATTCTCTTTCCTCTTTTATCAATTACATTTATCAACACCGTGAAAAATATGAATACATGAATGTGAAAAATTATGGAAATATTTCTCTGGTATATTATGAAGTATTTATTTTTTGTGACGACTGAAAGACTGGGTAAGGTAGTCATTTCTTCACTGTTGTGTTCTCGTTACCAAGGATATATTTATCGTCGTCTTCAGTCAGCTTGTATGCGCTACAGGTATCACGTGATTTGCCGTGTACAGTTTTTACGACTTAATGGTTCTAGTAATAACAAAGACCTTTTATTAATCTTATTTTTTATGCTCCTAACTGAGATTCCATGAGAGGAGGGGGTGGGGATAATTTGCTTTCGTCTGTATATTTGTTTGTCTTTACACACGTTATTCGTTTGTAGAGAAAAT
This sequence comes from Homarus americanus, assembly GCF_018991925.1. Taxonomy (NCBI): domain Eukaryota; kingdom Metazoa; phylum Arthropoda; class Malacostraca; order Decapoda; family Nephropidae; genus Homarus; species Homarus americanus. The sequence goes on along the minus strand of NW_024716951.1, from coordinate 3,167,239 downwards.
GTATCTAGCGTAAAGTAATTCTATGCTATTTATCCTAGAGTTTATGGAGTCTTATATAATCCTCCGAGCTGTCGTGTTTACTTAAAAAAAAAATATCTATACAAAATTGTGTTGAAAAATATGACACAACAGATGAAGGATTTTGACAACCCTACCGAGACAACAGGAGTCACAGTGTTCATTCTGACATCCATCGATCACCCCAGGTACAGATAGTTTTTAAGTGACCGAGAACTGAAGAAAGTCTCCACATGTATGAACAGACAGACAGACAGACAGACAGACAGGTACTCCTATAGTTTCCTGCTTTGTAACGAAATATTGGTACTGTATATATATTTTTTTTTTTTATAACAAGTTGAACATCGTGGTAAGCCGTGTGTTTATCTACTGAGCCTATGTGGGGTGATGGGTCATGCCTGAGCTTCCTGGCTTGCGAGGCGGGGACAACCTTGCTTACAGTACATGACAACTTAATCTTCAATCCTACCACTATTTATTTATTTATTTTCATTCGGTAGATAACGGAATGTAAACAAATGGTTTGAGATTATTCGTACTCTTATCTCGCCCTCAAATTTGTATTAAAATCCTCACCACAAACACCATAACTATTAAACATGTAAAGTGATATTTGGCAACAGTGTCTGGTATATGTGGATGGGAGGACAGAATCTTACCACGTTGGCCTTGGGACTGGTGTTGGGGGAAGCTTGGTCGCCGCTGCCAGTTAATCCTGGACGTGGCTCTGGTTGCAGCGAGATGCGGGTGCTGTCGCTCACACACACGCTGTTGCTGCTGTCGTTAGTCGCCTCCACGACCACTCGGCGTCGTCACTTATTCTCTGGACCACAAGATAGACCGAGAGATGGACAGACACTATTTTCTGTGAGTAATATTCTGCCCGACGGGAATGAGACGAGACCGCCAAGCGCGGATACTCGTACAATTATAGTGGCTAAGTGTCGTATGCAAAATTGTTTTATATCCGACGGGAAAGGCGGCTGTATAAAGACCTGGTGCTACACTGATATTCGACGGTAGGACGTACTCCGCCTGAGGACATCACCTGTGGACATCACTACATGTAGACATCACCACCTGAGGTCATCACCACCTGAGGACATCACCACCTGAGGACATCACCACCTGAGGACCCCACCACCTGAGGACCCCACCACCACCTGAGGACCCCACCACCTCCTGAGGACCCCACCACCTGAGGACCCCACCACCACCTGAGGACCCCACCACCTCCTGAGGACCCCACCACCTGAGGACACCACCACATAATGTACATGTGCTAATACTTAATACTTGACATTTTGGTATATTTTGTTGTTTTTATTTACACCACATGTCTGGGATCTCGAAGTACTGTACTAGCCAAAAGGAGTTGAGTACTATCACCCATGAGAGTACTATCATCGGGCGAAATGTACTTTTTTCCCCTCCAGTCTATGTACATGGAGTACTACCATGTACTGTACACACTGGTACTGTACACACGTAGTTTTTCCTGCTTGTACTTTAATACAAGGTCACGTGAATGTTGACGCGATGTAGGTGAATGTTGAATGACCAGGTGTGAGAGTGACCAGGTAATCATTAAAAGGAAATATTTAGGATAATAATAAAGTAACCAGAAAATACTCCTAAAGGGATAAATGGATTATTATTAGTAATAGTAGTAGTAGTAGTAATAATGTCCTAAAACTGGTTATTAAGGAGCTAAGATAATCTGGACACTAACCAAAATGATCAAAGTCTAACGCTGCCATCATGAGATTTTGTTTAAGTTACCCCATAAGAGAGTGGCGTTTTCTTTTATAATACACCCAGTGAAAGTTGAAGGTAAACTATAGTATTGGTCACCTCACTAGCTAGGTATAGTTCTCTGTGTAAAGTTGTCCTAGCCCAGCCCAGCCCAGCCCCGCCCAGCCCAGCCCAGCCCAGCCCAGCCCCGCCCAGCCCAGCCCCCTGTTAGGTGCAGAGAGGGTGTGTGGGAATACCATTAGCTGAACGATGCTTCCTGTAATTTAGTTAATTCAGTTCCTGGCCATCACAACTAATGGTGGCCATGTTAGAGGGGAGAGGAGGCAGTCGATGGCCATGTTGGAGAGGGAGAGAAGGCGGTCGATGGTCATGTTGGAGGGAAGGAAGAGGAGGTCACTGGCCATGTTGGAGAGGGAGAGGAGGAGGTCGATGGCCATGTTGAAAAGGAGGTTTACAGGAGAGGGGGAGATCGGTGGCCATGTTGTAGGGAAAGAAGATGAGGTTGATGGCCATATTGGAGGGGAGAGGAGGAGACTGATAGCCATATTGGAAAGGGGGAGAAATAGGAGGAGGTTTCGACTTAAAACACACAATAAAACATAATAAAACAATAAAACACACAATAAAACACAATAAAAACACCACTAAAACAGGGAGTTCCATAGTCTTCCATGACCCGGGGTGTGAAATAGGTTTTGGATGGCACTGTATTGTCGCCCCCCTTTCACCATAGGTTTAAAAGGTGTTAATTAAGGTAGTTGTTACACCATCACACAGGTAGACACTTAACCAGGGTCAATTGAATCTTCACTACTACTTTACTACCTCCTTAATGGCTGTTATACCTAGGGAAGTCTTCTTAGGATTTGGGCCTGTTGGGATTCGTGGACTGTTGGGACTGTTAGGACTGTTGGGACTCCTGTGATTCTGGGACATTTAATCAGCAGCTTCCGTGAGTTGACGCTTTATGATGAATGAAAGATGAGAACAACTGGAGCCTTAGTCAAGAAATCGTCCCATGTGCAGTAAGTAGACCTCCTCGTCTATGTTATCGGATCACCAGGCCATTAGAGCTCATTTACATAGATTACCGGACCCGTGTCTTTTCATCAGCAGATTTCGGATCCAACAATGCCACCTCTCCCCCGACTCCCCTCTCCCCCCTTCCCCTCCCTCTCCCCCCTTCCCCTCATCGTCCTTTGTGTGTGTGTGTGAGATCATCTACATATTCATCAACTTTGGATTTGCATCGCAGAGCCTTGGAGGTCCGACGGTCATACATTTTTGTTTCTCTTTATCAGGGTAACTCCTAAGAGAGAGAGAGAGAGAGAGAGGGGGAGGGGTGTAAATTGGGTTCTACCTGTGTTGTTAGAATGGGATTAATTTAGTGGAGGACTGCGCAAACACATACACAAACACACACATTTATACACATACACAAACAGACATACACACATGAATTGAATAACAAATTCATAATAACACTACCAAACTATGTGTGTCGTGGAAGAGGGGGAGGGGTAGGTTAGGGTGGAGGGTCTATGTGTGTCGTGGAAGAGGAGGTGGGTTAGGGTGGAGGGTCTATGGTCGTGGAAGAGGAGGGAGGGTGGGATTAGGGTGGAGGGGGTCTATGGTCGTGGAAGAGGAGGGGGTGGGTTAGGTGGAGGGGTCTATAGTCGTGGAAGAGGTAGGTTAGAATTGGAGGGTCTATGGTCGTGGAAGAGGAGGGTAGGTTAGGGTGGAGAGAGTCTATGGTCGTGGAAGGGGAGGGTAGGTTAGGGGTGGAGGGTCTGTGGTCGTGGAAGAGGAGGGGTAGGTTAGGGTGGAGGTCTATGGTCGTGGAAGGGGAGGGTAGGTTAGGTGGAGGGAGTGAGTTAGGGTGGAGGGGTCTATGGTCGTGGTAGGAAGAGGAAGAAGAAGAGCGAGGGGCCGGGGGGGTGGGGGGAGTCACAGCCAGAGTCAACCCCCAAAGAAACTTTTTCATCTGGATAATCCTAAGAGCAGCACACAGGGGAGGGAGGGGCAGCAACTCCTTCATACACTTCTTTTTCTTTTAACCTCTTCTTTTCCATCTTTTTTTTAGGGTTATTATCTGTGTTTAATATTTCACAAGGGGGGAGGAGGTCGGGAGGTGGTGGGGGGGGAGTAAGGGAAATATTTAATAACAAAGGCTTATTTTCCCCCCAGTGTTCATTCATTCAAAGGAGAAACAAGAGGATTAGAAAAAATATCATCGTACGTTATCATTTATTCCTTCAGCCTGAGCTAGTTAGGACAATGTTCAAAATCTGCCGTCCATGTTCCGTCCATGTTCCGTCCGTGTTTGAGTGAAGGGAACACGGACAGCGTATCACCTCCCTCGCGAATGACTGGAGCTGTTATTGTTAGTCGGAATGTGTTTACGTGTGAGCCAGAGTTGTTAACGATGCTTAACACGGTCTCCTTCTACCACTTACACACACACACAGACACACACACAGACACCCTTCGTCAGGTCAGGTTAGCTTAGATTAGGTCAGTTTAGGTTAGGTCAGTTCAGTTCAGGTCAGGTTAGATTAGGTCAGTTCAGGTTAGGTCAGGTCAGGTTAGCTTAGATTAGGTCAGTTTAGGTTAGGTCAGTTCAGTTCAGGTCAGGTTAGATTAGGTCAGTTCAGGTTAGGTCAGGTTTTGGTCTCTCCTTCATCCATCAAAATCGTCTCTCACCATCCTCCTTCCTCTCTCTTATCCCTACCTCCCTTCTCCTCCCCAACCTTCACCTGCGTTCCCTCCCCACCTTCAGCCTGCCCTCCTCCCACCCCAGCCTGCCCCCTTCCCTCCCACCTACACAGCCTGCCCCCTCTCCCCACCCACAGGCCTGCCCCCCTTCCTCCCCCACCCATGAAGCCTGCCCCCCTTCCTCCCCACCCACAGCCTGCCCCCCCTCCTTCCTCCCCACCCACAGCCTGCCCCTCCTCCCCCACCCACAGCTCACAGCTCCCCCCTTCCTCCCCACCTCCACAGCCTGCCCCCTTCCTCCCCACCCACAGCCTGCCCCCTCCTCCCCCACTGCCAGCCCAACCCCACTCCCAGCCTGCCCTCCTCCCCACCTACAGCCTGCCCCCCTTCCTCCCCACCTACAGCCTGCCCCCCTTCCTCCCCTACATCTCCTATGCCACCTCAGCTCTTTAGGTCTTATCCCTCCCACGCCTCAGTGATCCATATTAACCCTCCCCCTCTCCCCCTTCCCTCTGTCCCCCTGAGTTACAAAGATTCCCCACCTTCCCTACGTTTAATCCCGCCCTCCCATCGACTAGTGCAGGGGTTGTCGAGCATTTTCCAGCGCCACCTCGTCTAGTACTGTCACCTATCCAGTGCGACCCCAAGTTATTACATATGCTGTATATACGAGGATCCTTATAGTAAATACGTACATATTAATATACTTATCTATATATATAATGTATTACATAATTGAGAAGTGTAAAAGTAAACACAGGCTTCAACTCTGTCATGTTTATTATGTGATATATAATTTAATGTTCTATACCTGGGGATATAATTACACGGTTAAACAACGCAACATACAATTTTCTGAGTTACATCTCTATACGTATTTCGTATGTGACTTGTTGCCATTTTCTGCTGCATAAGGTGTCATCAGAGTTCGCCTTCCCTAGACTGACCTGACATGACACAAGGAGAGTAACTGTCTTATTCCCTTGACTATAATTTACTGTCCCGACTTAACGAGACATCAGCTGGGCCACGTCCTTCAGTCCTTGACACCTGGACTCTGAGCTCTATAGGACCCCATCGACCCCGTGACCTCTATGCGACCCCTTATATTGTATCTTGTCGCGACCCCGTGTTTGGGGACGCGTTTACTACTTGTTTTAACTGTTCGTTTTGCTCTTTCATTTTTAATCTTCTCTCTTATCTACACTACTCTCTCTCTCTCTCTCTCTCTCTCTCTCTCTCTCTCTCTCTCTCTCTGTGCATAGACGTGGTTAACTAGTTCTCGTTATCAGCGTTAGATACAGGATTATGAACGTTACCGGATGTGAGTTAATGACGTCATATTCGCTGGTAAGTTTAAACAAATATATTAAGTTTTATGTAATTATAATGATTCTTTTGTCTCTACGTACTTTTTGTGGTATGTTGTCCGTAAGGTTGAAATTACTCTGCTTTACTACCACTGACATTTTAAAGTGAGATGAAGTGTTGTTTGGGGTCACTTGTATGAGAAAGATGGTAGTTTATCCTGTGGTGATTAAACTCATCAACAGGTATGGTGTAGTACGGACCGCGCTTACCTGTCTGAATCGTTAACACCATACACCTGGCAGTGACGTACGAGCGAGGTTAGGTTAGGTTAGGTTAGGTTAGGTTAGGTTAGGTTAAGTTAGGTTAGGTTAGGTTAGGTTAGGTTAGGTTAGGTTAGGTTAGGTAAGGTAAGGTTAGGTTAGGTTAAGTTAAGTAAGACGGATATAGGACTAACTACGCAATCAATAATTTAACTTTGAATCTTTTATAATATCCGAAATCCTGTGGTATTTTAGTGTTGCTAATGCCACGTTAACTCACCCCAAGAGCTGCAGTGTTGCCAGAGGCGGTGGTTGACGGCCTGCCAAAACATTATTGATGACACCACAAACTTTAATGGGGGTAATTTCTTCTGGAGAGCTTCCGCAAATTCACAGAAAATTACCCAAAATAACTGATTAATGAGATTGCAGTAATTTTATGTGCTTATTATTTTTAAATCCGGGACTCAAGCGTGTGTTGTAATAAGTGTTTACCTACGAGAGAATTTGGTCCTTGAAACATTTATAGAATCCGATCCCACGCGGAGAGGATTGGATTACTTACACTCTGACATCATAGGGTATCGAATCCCCTTGTTGTTGTCCTATTAAAAATAAAAGGACAAATATTAGGTTTATTTATTGAATAGTTGTCATGTATACTTAAATAATGAGAATAATAGTACTGTAATTTAAGAGGACATATTATCGAAGAGTTCTGTATTGGAGCGATTCTGTTTACTGTGTGTGTGTGTGTGTGTGTGCTTAATTAGGGTTAATTTTAATTTAAAGTGTATCTCGAGACCTCAATATCAGGGTCATCCGGCTCTGAACAACCCCCTAACCCACCCCCCACCCACCCCCCCACCCACCCTCTAATATCACCACCTTAAGTTTTGATTAAATTCTGACCAAGCACAAGAGATGCGGTTAATGGCAGGTAGTCAAGGAACAAATCTCAAAGGAGACGTTATATCAACAGTCTTCCTTAACCTTATTATACACAAAGTTATGTTACAGCGTTGGTCTGAGACATCTTGATACAACAGCTTTTTGTTCCGGTAACTTAGATGAATTAGTTATAGATGTGTTCTTTCGTGTGTGTGAAGGGGGAGGAGGTGTGGAGGGAGGTGTGTGTGGAGGGGAGGAGGTAGGGGAGGAGGTGTGGAGGTGCGGATTAGTGTGTGTGGTGAGGTGTGTGGATAAGTGTCTACAGGAGTAAGGTTTGAGTGTGTTTTCTTTGTTTTACGGTGTTTGTATATATGTCTATCTGTATCTGTGTCTTTAGTCAACTGCAATATCTATAATCCTCAAGGATTCATAAATTTTTCCATTATTTTAAATATTTCTGGAATATAAAAGAAAAATCAACCTACCACACAACCAGAAAATAATAACTCCTAAGACTGTATTCTGGCCTGAGACCTGCCCCTCTGACCTTCACGCAAAAGATTACAGAGATCCGCTCAAGATTCTCTCGCTTAAATCCGTCGCTAGGGGGTGGGGGTGGTGGTGGGTGGGGGTGGGGGTGGGTGGTGGGGAGTCTCCTTCCTGGTCGTCTCATCTTAAAGCATCATCCAGGAGTGGGTATTATTGGCCTCGACTATGAGAGACTTACCTGTACGTATCCTATCTCTCTACTAATCTATCTGTTTATCTCTCTATCTACCTAGCTATCTGTCTATATATCTATCTAGATATCTGTGTATCTATCATCCATCTGTCTGTCTGTCTGCCTGCCTGTCTGTATGTCTGTCTGTCTGTATATCAGTTCTTTGCATGTATTTATTTTTCCCCCCTCAACTAAACCTCTTTTATTTACCCTCCTCACACTTCATTAGTCTACAACAGCACCTTACCCTCTCTTACTTTTAGCTTCGCAGACACTGGTGGTTTTACGCCCCTCATTTACCCCGAGCAGACTTCACGTTTGCCCCTCACGTTGAGTTTTGCTGAAAGTCGAGACATCCAGGTTCCTTTAGGACATTTTTTGTCTTACTTTGGTCAGTCTTGTTTTGTCTTTATTACACTCACTTATACTTCATTACACCCATGTACAGTTTATTACACCCATGTATACTTCATTACACCCATGTATACTTCGTTACAATCATGTATATATACACCCATGTATACTTCTATTACCCATTATACTTCCATGTATACTTCATTACACCCATGTATACTTCATTACACCCATGTATACTTCGTACACCCATGTATACTTTATTACACTCACTTATACTTCATTACACCCATGTACAGTTTATTACATACATACGTTTCTCTAAGGATATTCACTACTCCCATATGTAAAGAAAAAAACATAAAAGTCCTGTAACGCCACAAGCCAGGATTAAAGAAGGGAGGGGAAGAGGGAGGGAGGGAGGAAGGGAGGGAGGGAGGGAGGGAGGGAGGGAGGGTCAGTCATCAATTACGCCCTGTCGCGAAGTGTCAGGTGCTTCAGGGGAAAAAAGTCAAAATCATTTCGTTTTTCTAAAGATGATAAAAAAAAAGACAGCCAGGGAAAAGATTGAATTGGGTGAATGCAAATGTAGCCACCGGTCAATACAGACCCTGAAATGAGTAATTTTATGTAAAGGAAACATGGGGGGAGGGGGGGAGGGTCAGTGGAGAGGGGGAGATATCTACGGCTATTTCCAGATTTGTTTTGATATGGTAGTTTTTAAATATGGTAAATATTGACATAAATAAAGATATATTTTGGTGATGTTCCTGTTGACGTCACTTATCGGGTATTAGTGTTAAGGACAGACATGACTCGGAAAAGTTGACGTCATTGAGAAAATATCTATTACATTTATCGTAACTTTTTGGTGTGATAATAAAAATTCAACTTGTGGCTATGTATTATGGCGGTTCTGGAGAGGTCTTTGTATTGTTGCAGACCACCATTCTAAAACCGGACGATCCAGTTGATGGGGTCGACTGAGAGGCACTTGTGGTTGATGTGTCTGGGGGTGCAGGCTGCGACGCTCACCATCAGTATAATGGTTTAGTTGAGTTAGGGGTAAACGACACCATTCATAGAAAACGAGAATTTCTGCCCAGTCCATTTTTATTTTGGCGTCTTTGGACATTACACACACACCAGACACACAGACACATACATACACACACAGCCACACACACACACACACACACACACACACACACACGGGATCCGAAAAATACGATTTAAAAGTAAATATTTTTTAAATAGTTATAAAATACACAATTTTTGTTTAGCATTTAACGACCAGTTACAGTGATGTGCATTAAACACTTATTAATGAAAAGTATTGCCATTTAAGGTTGGGAAAATAGATAGAGTTAAACTGCACCAACACAGGAATATATATAAATGAATATGCAAAAGCGTTGTCCCACACTTAGGAAGAAAACTCTCTTTGTTGTCTTGTGAAGTAATGTTTGGTGTTTGCCTTCCACCATTTCGGGTTACAATTTCTGAGCACCATTACTGTGCTCAGAACACTCTTAGTAATACTGAGTTTTCCTGCAACACCCGCGGCTACACCTTGAATCATTACTACAACTGGTGCCGGCCGTGATACTGATCCCTGACACAGGACAACACTGATGAAACGCTATACACATAACACTGAAGGGAAATGTGTTAGAGTGTGAAGAGCCTGGTGCCCTCCTCACAGCCACTCACCTCAAGGGCACACTTACATGTTGGGTTGATCATCATCTCAGGTATTTGTTGTTGGTATTTGACAAAACTTTTATAAACGTAACATGCAAATGACAGGTACAGTAGTCAGGCTTTATAGAGGAAATTGTAGGTCGGGGCGTCGGCTGCATGATGAGTGTGGTAGGTGGGGGCGTTGACTTCATGTCGGGGCGTTGGCTTCATGTCGGGGCGATGGCTTCATGTCGGGGCGATGGCTTCATGTCGGGGCGTCGGCTGCATGTCGGGGCGTCGGCTGCATGGCAAGTATAGTAGGTCGGGGCTTCGGTTTCATAATAAGAGTGGACTTCACTGCTGTACCCCGAGATATGGGCTTTGGTGGACCCTCTGGGACCAGTTTCAAAATTCGTTGTATAAAACTCCTGACTTTTCGTTCGCTAATAACCAAACTTTGTTGTGACCTTCCCTGCTTCCGTCCCCGTAGAGCCGAGACCACAGAGGAGGAGGAAGAGGAGGAGAAGGAGGAGGAGGAGGAAGAGGAGGAGAAGGACATGAGTTAAAATGTTAGTTGGTGTTTTAGAGAACAATATTATCCTCCTATGTTGTCATATCTGTCTTCATAACGATGCCGGTGAGCATGGTACAGAGTATCGTACTGTACACAAACTTAAAACGTTCATTATAGATCATATTTATCATCATAGTTGTGGCATGGCGAGTCTTAAATAATAACGGAATCCAACAGTTAAGAGCTTGTATAGTATGTACGTTAGGTTAGGTTAGGTTTGGTAGTCTCGGAAGTTGGTGAAAAAACTCGCGCCAAGAACCCGGATGAGGAGTGAGGAGTCGCGCCAGATTTCAGTGAAGTAAGCGACCGCTGAGACAAAGGATGGCGGCAGGGAAGACAAACTTTACTGCCGCCTGTAGTCGCTAAGCTCAGCACGGGAGACAAAGCACACTTAATATATTACAACGCATGCATATATATCCTCTTTTTCGTATATGTGAGCTAAACAGTAAAGAGAAAATTGCACCGTACCAAGCAAACATATATTTCCATATTATCAAGTTCTTCCGATTTGTTTTAGACTGCGAGATATACGTTAGCAGGATACAGTGAGGCCAATGCTCGACTAGTTCCCCTTATCTTCACTACTTATTGACTTCCGAGTTCAGTTGATTAAGAGAAATACAACATTGAACCATATCTGACTCAGCAGGAACGGACCACTGAAATTCGACAGTACTCAGTGGTTCCTTCCTGCTTAAATCAGACATACTTCACTGATTTTCTTCTTTAATGTTTAATATCTGGTAATGTTTGTGACAGGAATTTATTCACTATTTTTTGCAAGAATTCGTCCACTTTACCTTAAGTTTTAGTGATCTTCTGAATTGTGGTCGCAGGACGAATCTGGGACGAATATTTTGAGCTGTTTATGATATCTTGAACTGTGTACGATATCTTGAGTACGATATCTTGACGAGCTGTGTACGATATCTTGAGTACGATATCTTGACGAGCTCTGTACGATATCTTGATTACGATATCTTGACGAGCTGTGTACGATATCTTGAGTACGATATCTTGACGAGCTGTGTACGATATCTTGAGTACGATATCTTGACGAGCTGTGTACGATATCTTGAGTACGATATCTTGACGAGCTGTGTACGATATCTTGACGAGCTGTGTACGATATCTTGAGCTGCGAACGATATCTTGAGCTGTGAACGATATCTTGACGAGCTGTAGACGATAATCCCGACGAGATTTACACAGTGTTTTGTGAGTAAATTTAGCGATACTTTTGCATAGGTATTGAAGCGGTGGTACATCTGGCCCATTTAGCGATATATTTTACGTCCTATAAATTTAGCTATTTTCTTGTTACAAATTTGACACCGATGCGAATTTCGCGGATTTATACACGTTTTGCATATGTATTTTAGGGGGATTTTTTCGGTATTTGTAGTTATAATATATTTGTGTATTTCAACGATAGAAATTCTTTAATAATTTGTATTTTCTTATTTTCTTTCTTTCTTTCTTTCCACCCACTAAAAATTCTCTCTCTCTCTCTCTAGACTAACAAATTAGCATCGGCACACCTCCACCTGTCTTCATTAATCACCAGGTAGTCAAGGTGCAATACAGGTGATAAATTATAAACAAGTAAACACAAAGAATCAAGCACCAGGGTAGGAACAACACAGACAGACAGACAGACAGACAAGTGGAAATCAATATGCCTCTTTGTATTCAGTGTGTGAAGGGGGGCTTCAAGCAATAGGTATAATGTTGTTTAAAATAGTTGTGGGTGTGATTAAATAACTGAATAATAATGATAATAATAATAATAATAATAATAATATAATAATAATAATAATAATACACTATTGTGGTGTGTGTGTGTGTGTATGTGTGTGTGTGTGTGTGTGTGTGTGTGTGTGTGTGTGTGTGTGTGTGTGTGTGGGGTGTGTGTGTGTGGGGTGTGTGTGTGTGTGTGTGTGTGTGTGTGTGTGTGTGTGTGTGTGTGTGTGTGTGTGTGTGTATGTGAGACTGTGTGTGTGTGTGTGTGTGTGTGTGTGTGTGTGTGTGTGTGTGTGTGTGTGTGTGTGTGTGTGTGTGTGTGGGTGTGTGTGTGTGTGGGGTGTGTGTGTGTGGTGTGTGTGTGTGTGTGTGTGTGTGTGTGTGTGTATGTGAGACTGTGTGTGTGTGTGTGTGTTTGTAGGTGAGTGTGTTGGTGGGTGAGTGTGTTTGTGAGTGAATGTGCTTGTGTGTTTGTGTGTGTGTGATGGTGGGTTCGTTTGTTTATGGGATCGACTGTATGTTTGTGGGTTCCTGTGGTTTTGGAACTCGTAAAACTCTTAACTCTACTATTGTGAAACTTGACCACTTTTCTATGGTTCCGGCACAAACTCTTCACGTCTGGTACGGGAAGAGGAGACACTAGGCTAACAATAGTGGCTGGTAGTTGTGAATGGTAACCGTAGAGAAAGTATATTATAAGTTTTAATGGATAATAAACATAGAATTTAGTTTTTCCTTCTCTTATGTTTTTTTAGTGAGTTTGTGGTTAGTGTTGAGTGTATTGTTAACACACTGGTGAGGGAAAATGAACGTTGGCTAGTGAAAAATTCTTCCCCTTGGTCGTCACCCCAGAATCAATATGTCGGCTTCTATCCTTCCACTATTGATACGATTAAATCCACTGTGAATTATCTTAATTTTATAATAGGTATTAATTTAAAGGGAATATATCTTAAACATGGGGCGAATGTATCAGCAACAAGAATTATTAGTGTATTTGTGAGTGACTGTCGCGGGTGTAGTGTCGGTCATCGTCCCTCTGGCAGTGAGGGCCCAGCGTGCCTGCCTGGCTGCCTCTGAGTCAGTTCAATGTTTATTGTTGTTAAGTGAGGAAGGGTTGTTAGTACTCGTCCATGGCATAGACCTCAGTGGCTTAAGATCATGGACTCTTGTGATGAGTCCCTAGTAAGGTCTAATACGAAAGAACGGGCGTTAATTAAACCCTCTTTTGTACTATAGTGTCAAGCGGAGCCAGGACAACACTCGCTGACAGCCAACCCCTATGTCGGGTGGTGTGGCCGCGTGCTGGACTCCGGCTAATATTACCGTAGAGTTTATTCATAACCTCCTCTCCCACGGCTACCCTATAGAGGTCAGCGCATCTCCCCTTCACCAGGACAGGGCACATCTCTAGCCACTGAGGAGAGAGAGAGAACTGTACCTAGGAAGTGTGTTAATGGTCCAGGTAAGCGAAGCCACAAGCCAGAAGACATGTGAAGGCACTGAGACACCCCACCTAACCACTGTTTTTTTTTTTACTTTTAATTATCAAATTGTAATTGACATTCAGATTACAATTTAATAAAAAAGTTTCCCAGAGAGATTAATAGAAAAGGACATACGAGATAAATATAACGATTGATTGATAGAGACGAGACAGTTATTAATGTAGATGAAATATATTGGATTAAAGGAGAAAATATGATGTAACACAAATGGTTGATAGTGAATCATTTTCTTTGTCTGAAAAATTACCGACTGACACATGTAAACAAAGACCCGTCCACAATAAAAGGAAATAATAGTGGAATTAATAACAAAAGCTAATACTTATATATACACCTAAAGATCACATAGATAAAATATAACTAACTAAAAATATAAGCAAAAGGTAGATTATAGAAAAAATATATAGATAGTGTATCAAAAAATTATTCAGAAATATAATATCAACGGAAGATTAATGAATAACAGAATATAGAAAAGATAGCATAAAATAGATTAAGTGAATAGAGAAAAAAATGAATGTGAATAATAATGAGATGAGAGGCATACACTGAGGGTTATTCATATACACTATGTGAGGTGAGAGGAGGTCATTAGAGGTCAAACAACACTTCTGCCTCGTCTGTTTCCTGTGTACCTCCGTCGTCATGGTACAGGTGAGTGTGTGTGTAACGAATGGTGCTATAGAGATAGGAAGTAACATGTGGTGCCATTTAATGTAATCTGCATGGGGTGTGGGCACGAACTCATAGTGTGTGTGTGTAATAATAATAATTAACGGTTTATTGAATATGTTCTGCAGCCCGAAGGCTCAAAATATACATTAGAGAAATGTAAAGGAACATACAGTGAACATACAGATGTGTGTGTGTGTGTGTGTGTGTGTGTATGTTTTGACTGACATTTCAACTGATTATGCTGGCTCAGGAGGATACGCAGTGTGAAATATACAGGAAGCACTGATTGTCGACGTGGCTGACGCTGTGTGACGTAACGCATAGTGTGAGGGTGGCTCATAGTGTTGTACTATAAACAGACACAGAAAGTTATATTACTCCTTTGTAATTCTGTTAAATAACCCCCTTACTCCCTCCCCCCCCCTTTTGCTTCAACCTTCTACTCCTCTTGTCCCCCTTTCCACCCCCCATTGTCTCTTCCACCCCTCTTATCTCCCTTCCCTTCCATCCCTCTGCCCTTTCCCCCCTCTTGTCTCCCTTCCACCCCTTTGCTCCTCCTCCCTGTGTTAACACGAGGAGCGACACAGACACAAGGCGGAGTGTCGCGTGACCACACCTAATTTACTAAAGACACCACCAATTGTACCCTCCTCACCTCACTCTCCATGTATCCCTCCTCCACCCTTAGTCACCCCTATCACCCACATATCCTCCACCCTCCCACTTCCCCCCCCTCCCTCACCCACATACCCCGTTCCCCCTCGTAACCCCTCCCTTCCCACCCACATACCCCCCCTTCCCCCTCGTAACCCCCTCCCCATAACTCTCATTTCCTGGATGTGTTTATATTCACCTCCCACCACCAAGCTTCACTCCTCCATTATCAACTACAGTACGGTGTTCCTCAAGGCAGAGTTCTGGGTCCTGTCTTCTTTCTCATTCATATACAATACTAAATAAAACTCAGAGTAGACGGTGTAGTATATTAAGTTGTCTGTATGTGTGGTTTAGTTATTAATGTCTCGATTTTCATGTTTTATTTGTTTGATTTTTATATGTGTGGCGTAGAGATTGTGTGGTGGTTGTGGTCGATTATTGGTGTTTTGTTTATAATGAAGCCGATTGCTGTATGAAGGTTGTGGACCCCAGCTTTAGTAGATGGTAAGATGGGGTGACTCCTTGTTTGTCTTAGTTTGGGGGTGGCTATGCGTCGGTCCAGGGGGATGGAGATGGGGAGAAAGGAGAAGAGAAGGGAAGGAAGGAATGAAGAAAGAAAAGAAGGAAGAGGATAATGCAGGAGAGGAAGAAGGAATAGTTAATGAATGTGGAGAAGACAAAAAAAGGAGGAGGTGGAAGAAAGGAGGAGAAAGAGAGAGAGTATATTATTTGCTTTATAAAAGACTTAATAACACTTCTGGTCTAGTTTAAGTCTTTCTCCTATATAATTATTATACTCCAACTTGGCCTTATATAAATCATTAATACGTAAATGATTCTCTATATAATTTTTTCCCTCTGGTACACCCAAACAAGATTAATTAATATTGCCTCAATGTCAAGGAATTTCAAATAACCCGCGCAACACGACGCCATTACCCACACCCGCCTGAAGCGACCAATCACAGGCTTTGTTATTGTGGATCAGCTGATGATGTATCGGAGTGGAAAATATTCTTGCGATTGATGATGCTTATTAAACCCGTACTGTCAGGCTAGTTAGGGGTGGAACACTAAATAGACGAGGGGATAGGTGGGTTGGATAGATAGGGATGGAAGTGCTGGCTTGGCAAGAACAACAGCGCAAGGACAGGGTTCCAATTTAGGCCGTAGATTAATAATTCACAGTTGGGCGAAGACGCGACCTTACCCTCCTTTCTCTCCCCCCTCCCCCCTCCCCCCCTCCCTCCGACCCCCCCTCACCCACTCACTAATTCCAAGGTTGTGACTGACATTAATTTATCTATTTATATTAACTAATTAACTTATTTAATCACGTTTACTAATTTAGTAATAATAATTGTTTCACATTTTTACACCTGGAACACACCTGGAAAAGTTTTAGATTGCTCATAGATTAAAAAAAAAAGTAGTCTCGAATTTTACGTTGGGGATTAAAGTGTACAGAAAATATTGAGTGATATTGAATGCTGCTTCCTCGTGTCTATGTGTTGGTCATGTATGGGAATGTTTCTGAAAAAAGTTTATTGTTGAGCCGGACGAAACTTGCCGGGTATTGGCTGGGATTCGAACCCGAGTCTTGATACCTAACTCGAAAATTACAACACACGGGTTATGAGGAAATACCTTTGGATATTGGACATGGTAGTGGATGTTTTAGAGTTACGTAAGACATGCCTGGACACTGCTAGAGGCATAGGACATGGGAGTGAGGTGTGTGTTGTGGAAATGGTTTTTTAAGACATATCTGGAAATAGTTAAGACATGGGTCGAGGCTTGAAGGCTATTAAGACATGTATTGAAATGGGTGACACGTAGCATAAGTGGTTGGTAATGATGGTGACTGGTGGTAATAGTGGTGATGGTGGTAGAATGTTGGTGGTAGTGGTGTGAGCTCAAGATAGAAAGTCGGGCAAGAAATATTGGATGTGAGTTATTTTAGATATGATATATTGATCCATCTGAAGGAGGGAGTGTCTGGTGGTGGCAGTGTGGGGAGGATTGGGAACTGCAGGTAATAAAGAGAGTGAAGAAGGTGGGGGTGGGGGGAGGGGTTGTTAGGGGTGTTGGAGGAAGGGGTAAAAAAAGAAGGGTTATTGAGGGAGGGGGAGGAAGAGGGTGTGTTTGAGAAAAGATATGTAAGGTTTTGTGGGTGTAAGCAGAATATGAAGGCTGAATGAAAGGAATCTCGATATTTGGGGGGTTTTGTGTGAAATGAAGGTTAGGTCAGGTTAGGTTTGCTCGGGGACAGGTGAGAGGCGTAAAGTCAGGAGATGTTTTAGAGAGTAGGAGTCATGAGTTCTGGTGCTACATTATGGTAATTATATATCAAGACGTTATGCCATTATCAGGAACAATTAAAGGTAGATAGGTTATAATTTTAAACAATACACAAGTTTGAAGGAATATAAGACCTCATTATTATCATCATCATCATTATTATTATCATCATCATCATCATTATTATTATCATCATAGTAGCAATATTAATTTATAAATGAAGTTCTCACAGGTGTTAATGATGTAGTGAGGATTTCAATTATAGTTTATACCTATTGAGTGTTTACCTGTGAATTATGATCACTCGAGAGTTTGTTTATATATGAGTAGCAACAGAAGAGAAGGTTTGATAATGTGGATCCTAAAAGAGTCGTAATGTGTTCAGGAGTGTAGATCTTTCCCCCCGTTTCTCTCTCGGTCTTGTCCCTGAAGTTCAAGTCTAAAGAAGAAAAAAAATAAAAACTGAGAATTAAAAGTATGAAATAAATAAATTCATGTCGTTTGTTGTAAAAAAAATGGAGGGGAAGAAATTGTGTTTATTAAAAGAATAAATTAAAACATGAATTAAACCCTTGAGATCTAATGTCTTGAGTCCATTATTTTTTAACTGAATGTTATTGTAGTCAAGAATGTTGTGTCTTTTACCTGTCTGTCTCTGTCTGTCTCTGTCTGTCTTGTCTGTCAGAAATAGGAGTATTTTTTAAGACAGTCCTTTGATAGTGCAGTCCTATACATAGTCTGGCGTTATTTATAGGGCAGCCCTTTAATACAGTCTGACGTTATTTATAGGGCAGCCCTTTAATATAATACCGCATCTCATTACCTGGAAGACATTCATTAACTCGTTGCAGGTAATTACTGATAAGCATTATATAACTATCATACGAGTGTGATTAACCCAGGTAAGTGGCTCAAGGTAGTTAATTAGGTCTGGGTCTTGTGTAACGATCATAATAAGGTTGTTAGCTTAGGTAATTAGGTCACCTGGATCTGAGTGTTAGGAGGGGGGGGGGTGTCTGATCACCTGAAAATTAGCCCCCCTGATTTAATTAACTTTATCAGGTGATTTAATACCTTAATACTTCCTGGGTTAGGTTAGTGTTAAGTTAGGTTAGTTAGATTAGTGTTAGCTTAGTGTTAAGTTAGGTTAGGTCAGTTAAATTAGTGTTAGGTTACGTTAGGTTAGAGTTATGATAGGTTAGGTTAGGTTAGAGTTATTAGTGTTAGCTTAGTGTTAAGTTAGGTTAGGTCAGTTAAATTAGTGTTAGGTTACGTTAGGTTAGAGTTATGATAGGTTAGGTTAGGTTAGAGTTATGATAGGTTAGATTAGCGTTAGTGTTGTGCTTTAAATCAAGGTGTCGTCTGGCATCTGTATTTACGAGTTATGTTCACAGTACGACCCGTGGAGAATAAGTCTCTCGTGGGCTGATAATTGTTTACGTCCGAGTGCCGACCATGACGCTAATCACTGTACTGGAGAGGTCCAACACGAGAGTCATCTATTGAACGTCACCGATACTAATTATTGACGGCTTGAAGCACCAGGTTTTCAAACTCTGTTGGTATAGTCTGATGTAGCCATTACTGCACCTTGCAACAATCCTGGCCCCTGGTCCTTGCAACACTCGTGGACCTTGCAACACTCCTACCCTTGCCCCCCCCCCCCACGCTCCCTCAACATCGAAACACATGCTCCTACCTTTATCATTCAAGTAATTTAAGGTGATATGAACTCAGGTATAACCCAGTCCATGAATAATAATAAGCCAGGTTTTAGTGACATCTATTGAGTGTGAGCGGAACTAATCACCAACCTAACTCCCGTCTCTTTCATCCTCAACTGCACTAACACTTGTTTCATGTCTGGGCTACAACACTTATTATGCTTTTATAATTCAGTGACAGAAGCATTGTTATCTTTGATGTTTGTAAAGGATTTTTTTTGGGGGGTACTGGTTGTAAAAGGTAATACGAACTAGCTGATGTTATGAGTGTGTGTCTCGGCCGAGTTACAGTGCCTTTTTGTTATAGTTTAATGTATACCAGTCCTACACGCATACACTTTAACATACTATCATACATTCATATACTGTCACTCACTTTCATATGTTCCCACACACTATCACACACTTCGTAAACAACAACAAAAAATCGCATATTTTTTTTACGGTTCTTTTTTTTCTTAATAATTTTACCTTCATAAATAATAATGTCACGCGTCGCTTCCTATAACTTGGCGGTATTTTTTGTATTTATTTTTTCTTATGCTGATGTTATGAGGTAAATAACGTTATTAGTTTAGGCCGCTACTGGATTATAATAAATATTGTCTTATAGTTTGAAGACCAGCGGAGGAATTAATATCAGGTGTCTGGGGGTTTCTTCCTTCCTCCTGTGCTTCTACCTCTTTCTTTTATTTCTTCTTATTCTTCTTCTTTGTATCTTCCTTCATTCTCTCTTCCTTATTCCTGTTCTCCTATCTCCTCCTTCTCTTGTTCTTCCTCTTATTCTTATTCTCCCTCTCTTCCTTCCTCGTATCTCCTATCTCCTCCTCCTCTTGGCTGGCTGGAGCTTCACATATACTGCCATACACTAGCATACATTCATACACTCAATTAATGTCATATATTGTCATACATTGTCATACACTGTCATACACTCAATACAATCATCAATGACTCACTATTCTTTCAAAGGACAAAAATCAAAATATTATTGTCAGGATTTAATTATTTTTCCTTTAAAATACACGTATGGATGTTAGACTCGTGTGTACATAAGGGTGAACGACACACCCATCACTCACTAAACACCGTCCATGACTGTATCTTTAGTCCGTCACGATATAACTCAATATACCTAACTATATTATAACTTAAATTGAAAATCTATTGATAATATTTCAGTTATTTTTATTATATTATCTGTTGGGAATTTTTTCTAGTGTAAAATTTTATCAAAGTAAAAATTAGAAACAATATATATATTTTTTTTGTCCATCGTCTTTACGGAAAGTTTTGTTCCAGGTGGAGCTAACAGGTAAACAGAGATCACAGCTTAAAGACGCTTCAGTTACCCCTCCCCTCCCCAAGCAAGATGCATTTCTAATACGTATATGGTTAAGCTTAAGCGTTTGTTTGTTTGTTTGTTTGTGTGTTTGGTTGTTTGTATTATTAGTGTGTGTGTGTGTGTGTGTGTGTGTGTGTGTGTGTGTGTGTGTGTTTAATAACGACCACTTAATATGTGTATTGCCGCCTCTCACATGTATACAGTCCAACATGTACACTGACAATGTATACAGCTCAGCATGTATGTCAGTTTTGATGTAATACTTTGTTCTCAGGTAAAAATACGACTTATTAAATATTTTGTTTACTGTAGGATGGAGTTAGGAAGATAAATATTGAGTAAAGTTGTCATACAAGGTAATGAATGATTCAGTATGTGTATAGATAATTCAGATATACAGTCCAGCATTTATAGAAACAACTAATACACAGAGTTTATACCAGTAATAACAATGTAATGGACTACTTGAATTATACATGATTCATACTGCGTAGTATATACAGTACTCCATAATATCAAACTACATTATTATTATATACTACATAATACATAATACATAACACATGCCACATCATATTTACAACATACACATCCTTCTATAAAACACTATGTATAAAGTATCAAAGGTTTTATTAATTCACGCCATAAAAAGATGAAACCATTGGGTCAGCCATGAGTCACGGCGAGTGAGCAAACACCACTTGGGCTCCCGAGAAGGTTTATGGCGCACATGAGTTAAACCTAACCTGACCTAGCCTGACCTGACGTGACCTTACCTGACCTGACGTGACCTTACCTGACCTGACCTGACCTGACCTAACCTGACCTGACCTGACCTGACCTGACCTTACCTGACCTGTACTGTTATGTCTTGCTAGTAATACTTCCTCTAGTGTTTTTATTTGTCTATTTCTTGTATTATTGCTAGTTTTTAATAGTGTATTTTCTTATCTCTTTACAGGTAAGCGAGTGTATAGGTGAGAACAGAACTCACCTGGGGGATTAATTATCTCAATATAATCCTTCACAAAGGTAAAGTGTAAGTAACTTTGTCACTTAAACGATTCCAATACTTTTTTTTATATTTATTGATACAGTAAAACCTCCACATAACGGACTTCTCTTACAATCCGTTAGATGGGAAGTTTCATATCTAACGGACCCTCGATATAACGGACTTTCATTTCTATATAGTTCGTTAGATGGGAAGTTTCATATCTAACGGACCCTCGATATAACGGACTTTCATTTCTATATAGTTCGTTAGATGGGAAGCTTCATATCTAACGGACCCTTGATATAATGGACTTTCATCTCTGTATAGTTCGTTAGATGGGAAGTTTCATATCTAACGGACCCTCGATATAACGGACTTTCATCTCTGTATATTCCATTTTATAGAAGTTTGACCATAGTATTTATTCCATTGCTTTTTGCTTTTTGACTGATAATGTATCTTATTTATTTATTTATTTATTTAGGATGAGTGGATAGGTAAATTATGATAAGGTAATTAATATTATCCTTATGTCTTTTTTGATCGTTTGTTGGCGTCCGTGATGTGAAGCCGGATTAGTGGTTGTTGACGTCCGTGATGTGAAGTCGGATTAGTGGTTGTTGACGTTCGTGATGTGAAGTCGGATTAGTGGTTGTTGACGTTCGTGATGTGAAGCCGGATTAGTGGTTGTTGACGTCCGTGATGTGAAGTCGGATTAGTGGTTGTTGACGTTCGTGATGTGAAGTCGGATTAGTGGTTGTTGGCGTCCGTGATGTGAAGTCGGATTAGTGGTTGTTGACGTCCGTGATGTGAAGTCGGGTTGGGAGCTATTGACCTTTGTTTGAATGTAAATATTGACTCTTGAGGATTATCTTCGACAAGTAAACAATAGTGTGTCCTTGTTATGTACCAATTATGTTTTTGTTTACTTGTCTGAATTTGTTTATGGAGTTTTATTGTTTGTGTGGTTGTTTTCTTTGTTTGATTGTTTGTATGTGATAGATTCAGTTGTTTTTTGTTTATATGTTTGGTTGTTTCATTTGTTTTATTGTTTGTCTCATTGTTTCTCTACCCACCACAGCCAGCACCTCCCAACCCACACCTACCCCTCCTAACCCACATCCAGCACCTCCCAACCCACATCCTGCCAGACCCATCACAAGGGGCTCGCCAATAAAAGGATGCTGGCCCTTTTAAGTCTTATCGTCAGCAGGTTGGTCGACGGTACTTGATAGAACAGTAACTGACAGCTGAGAGTGAAGTGAGTTGGTGGGCTGACGGTGAAGCCTGACACAAGTTCCCCCCGACGAGAGAGAGAGAGAGAGAGAGAGAGAGAGAGAGAGAGAGAGAGAGAGAGAGAGAGAGAGAGTATATTATCTGGGGCTTGACTTTTGTGAGTTAAGTTTGTTTTAATATTTTTAGTTAGGAGTGTGACCAACCTACTGTAACACACACACACACACACACACACACACACACACACACACATACACACATACAGTATTAACTTCTAATGGGTGTCTCCCTCTAGTGTAGTGATAATGAACATATAATTTGACCCCAATTTATACTGTGTGTGTGTGTGTGTGTTTCTACAGTAAATCGTGGGCGAGGTATCTTAGGTGGCAGAAGGTGAAGGAATAACTTTGTCCAAGAGTGACGGTTGGGATCAATATAATTGGAGAGAATTGAGAGAGTCAGTGTACTGAGGTCCTCTTATTGGGGAGTATATGTAGAGTGGGGAGGGTTGGGGAGGTGGTGGGGGGGGAGGGTAGGGGGGGTTAAGGCAGTGTCCCGTTCTCGTATGTAAATATTGACCTCTTGAACTTGTAGTCTTAATAAGTGCGACCTTGTAATTACCTGCAACAGTAATATTTGATGTGTGTGTGTGTGTGTGTGTGTGTGTGTTCTTGTCGACGTTCATTTATTTTCTTTTATTTATGTTTTTTGTGAGTATTTTTTTATGTCGCACTGTACAGTAATTGGACAGAGGTTTTTTTTATAATGCCATGTCTCTTTGTGCGTCAGTTTCTCTACCTGTATACCTGTCCGTATTTCTGTCTGTCTATCTGTCTCATTCACCTTCCTATCTGTCTGTCTGTCTGTCTCATCCGGGTCACTGCGTCATACAGTATATGTAACTCATTGTCTCTGCCTCGGGTTTGACGCAACTTGACTGATGTTGTGTTTTTGTGTAGGGTGATGACGTCATACATCCGGGACTGTGAGTGATGGTGTTTGTGAAGGAGGAGAGGAGGGGAGGGGAGGTGGTGGGGGAAGGGAGGGGGGGATGGTGAGTTATGTATAGGAGGATTTTTGGCAACGATGGTGGTGGTAGTGGTGGTGGTAGAGGGAGGTAGGGGAGGGAAGTAGGGGAAGGAGATAGGTGGGGGTGACAGTGACGGATAGGAGCTAGTTAAATGCGGGGCCGTGAAACCTTAGGAGTTTGACGAGACGACGACGACGAGAGAGAGAGAGAGAGAGAGAGAGAGAGGAGAGAGAGAGAGAGAGAGAGAGAGAGCTGCTTATCGGAGCGAACTGTTGTGGCTTTTATACATAATGGCAGACATACAGACACAGACAGACTTAAAATAAACAGATAGACAGACGGACAGACAGACAAATGTTTCATTTTCCTATACACAGACAAGGGGTCGAGGGGAAGGAGGCAATAGAGAAAAAAAAAAGATTTATTGGAACCAGTAACTGTCTGGCTGTGTCGGTGTGGCTGTGTGGTTAGCTATGTGAGGGAGACTGGGTAGGGGGGCAGGGAGGAGGGGTCAGGGAGGAGAGAGAGAGAGAGAGTATTCCCTATTTTCTGTAAGTGTTAGAGGGTGGGGAGTGGGATGGAGGGGAGGTAAAGGGGGGAAGGTGTGATGAGCAGCAATATTTGACAAGTGCTTGAGTCGTGTACTTAACCTGACTGGCTCACCTGTCTTGAACAACACCTCTTTAGTGAGTCAGTTTTGGTTCCTACCCTCCCCCCCACCCCCCCTCTCTCTCTCTCTGATCAGCAAAGGTAATTATCATCAACAATTTAACAGGTGAGATACATGACTAATTTAATATTAATTACAATTTCCACCTTACCTGGTCCCAGATTTTCCCAAAGGTTAGACAGGTATAATTGGTTACCTGCCTAACTGGTCAGGTGAAAACACGGCTAATTAAGTGATTAGTTTTTGTTTAACTTATGACACCGACCAAGTTACTGAAGTGAGTTGTAATTACCCAGGTGTTAAGATGTAATAATGATGGACTTGTTGGGGTAGATTGTGGTAGACGCATTGTGGTAGACTCTTGGTGGTTTGTGGTAAGCTCGTTGTGGTAGATTCGCTGCTCCTCCTCCTCCTCTTCCTCCTCCGTGGTCAAGTTAGGTGAAGGGAAAAGTTAGGTCAGTATAGGTTAGTCTAAGTCCGGCAAGGTTAGGTTAGGTTAGGTTAGGTTAGACGAGGTGAGGCGAGGTGAGGTGTCGTGCTTCTTCCTCATGGTCGATATATACTGTCTGTCTCTGTCTGTCTCTGTCTGTCTGTCTGTCTGTCTGTCTCTCACTGTTTTATATATTGTGTGGCTTTTGTCTTCCAATGCGATTTACATAACGCTTTTCAGAGTGTGGGGTATTGTCTGGCGTTAAATAAGTGCTTCAGTGACAATGTCTCTCTCTCTTCACACTACTGCCCCTTTCATTCCTCCTCCCTTCCTCCTCCCCCTCCCTCCCTTCCTCCCTCCACCTCTTATATGTTGTCTAAAGTGCTATAATAAGAAGCTGAATTATATAGGAATTAAATCTACGTCTTCTTCATCTCGGGGTTTGTTTACACGAATCAGCTGACGATCTCCCTCCAATGTCTGGCGGCTTTGTTGACAATGAGTAGCTTCATTTCCTTCTCCCCCTCTTCTCTTTCTCCCTCCACCCCTCTCCCCTCTACTAAACATTCCACCTTACTCCCCCACCCCTCTCCCCCAATCTCCTTAAGTGGAAAGGTGAGAATGCATACTAACAAGCTTGTAAACTACGACACAAAGGTAGACTATCAGAGAGGGCCCCTGTATTCTATTTCCATTCTTAACTGGAGGCGTAAACCGAGGCGGCGTGTATCTCTCTCTCTCTCTCTCTCTCTCTCTCTCTCTCTCTCTCCAGCGGCCATGATTGTATCTATGGAATTCATCATAGGAGGCAAGACAGGAGGGGGGAGGAGGAGAAGAGAGGAAGGGGAGACAGAAGAGAGGAAGGTACGGTGAAGAGGTTGAAGGTAAGAAGGGAGACGGAACAATGAAGGCGGAGGAGGAGGAGGAGATAAAGGAGGAAGAGGAGGAGGAGAAAGGGAGAGATGTGCTTTTTATCGAAGGATTGGATGAGGTAAGAGTGTGGGAAGAGATGGGAAGAAGAAGAAGAAAGAAAAGGAGGATGGAGGAAGGAAGAGGAGGGGAGGGGAGGGAGAGAAAGAGAGAGAGAGAGAGAGAGACATGCATCAAAACTTCTCTCACAAGACCTACTTCCTTGTATCGATGTGTGGTAGGAACCTAGACCACCCCCCTGCCCCTAATACCTACCACTATCTCCCAGTAACAACCACTATTACTACTACTACCACTACTACACTACACTACTACTACTACTACTACTAGCAGCTTTAGTAAGAGCAATGGTGTGACCTTTTGCTGATAAAGAACCGCGTGAACATTATTGATGGTGGTCGTGTCGGAATGAAGGTCACACACACACACACACACACACACACACACACACACACACCGAGAAATAAGCTACTTTACATGGGCATTGATTGGTCAGAAAGTTCTCTCAGTGAGTGAGTGAGTGAGTAAGTGAGTGAGTGAGTGAGTGAGTGAGTAAATTGCGTTGACCACATCAGTCAGTCAGGATTGGTACTTATAGAGCTGACAGATGCTGCTGAAAGAATAATTGGAAATCGTGTTTTGAGAGAGAGAGAGAGAGAGAGAGAGAGAGAGAGAGACCATCTGTTAGCCCTTCTCTGTTGATCTCTTGGTCTGTTATATAGGGAGGATCGTCTGTTGTGGTTCAATTAACGGAAGGAAAAAACATCGCATTTAATTATCTTGTATAGAGAATAATCCTCCTCTCTTCTTCCTCCTCTTCTTCCTCCTCTTCTTCCCTCCTCCTCCTCCTCCTCCTCCTCCTCCTCTTCCCCAGTAATCCTTTATTTTCTAATATCAGTTATCCCTCCTCCCTTCCTCACCCTTTTTCCTCTCTCCCTCCTCCCTCCTCCCTCCCCTCCCACTATTCTAGGGTATCTCACCTTCAAGATTGACTCCCTCTCCTCCTCCCTCCTCCCTCCTCCTCCTCCTCCCTCCCTCCCCTCCCTCTAATCCCACTTCAAGGTCTCACCTCCCAAATCGTCATTCTTTCACCAGAATTCTCCTCCCAAGTGACCTCGAACTCCTCCTCCTCCCTCCTCCTCCCTCTGAACCCTCCTACTCCACCCCCCACCCCTCCACCCCCACCTCCACCCCACCCCACACCCACCACCACCACCCACACCCCCCACCCTCCCCACACCCCCCACCTCCCACCCCCTCCCCACCCCACCCTCCCACCCCCCTCCCACACCTCCCACCCCACCACCACCCCACCCCACCCCTCCCCACCTACACCCTGTTAATATTATAGTATTTAATTTCTGGTGAAAATTCTTTAATAAAAATTCTGGTAAAATTGACAATAAATTAGATTTTATATTTTTTTTATTTTTATATAATTTTTTTTATATACTTTTAGGTCGAGTTAATGCCGGTGTAGAATTTTAATTAATATTGGCCTTACCTGTATTTTATTCTATTTAATTAAGGAATATTTTATTTTTATTTTTATATATACGAGTGACATGATATTATACTCGTGATTTTTTATTTTTTCATGTTTTTTTTTAATTATTATTGACATTGATTTATTAATGATTGAAAAAATATGAGCACCATTTGTGATTTTTTTGGGGGTGTGTATTTTAGTGACGAAATTTTCAAGTGTTTGGGGGTAGGGGTAGGGGGGTAGGGGTAAGTTTTTCTATTTAAGAAGAAGAAACGAAGAGAAGAAGGTGATGATTATTGGGAGTAAAGAGAGAGAGAGAGAGAGTAAGTAGTAGTAAATATAAAGAGGGGAGAGAGAGAGAGAGAGAAGTAAGATAGAGAGAGGGAGAGAGGAAGGAAAGGGAAGAGGGAGGAGAGGGAGGATGGTCTAACAGTAATGCCAACATAACATTGTATCTGAAATTTATTGAACCATCCACCACAATTTCTACATCCTGCAGGGCTGCCAACACTCTCCAGGGCTGCCAACAATAACATTAATGCTACCCAGGGCTGCCAACACTCTCCAGGGCTGCCAACAATAACATTAATGCTACCCAGGGCTGCCAACACTCTCCAGGGCTGCCAACAATAACATTAATGCTACCCAGGCTGCCAACACTCTGGGCCAACAATAACATTAATGCTACCCAGGGCTGCCAACACTCTCCAGGGCTGCCAACAATAACATTAATGCTACCCAGGGCTGCCAACACTCTGTGCCAACAATAACATTAATGCTACCCAGGGCTGCCAACACTTCCAGGGCTGCCAACAATAACAAGCTACCCAGGGCTGCCAACAATAACATTAATGCTACCCAGGGCTGCCAACACCTCCAGGGCTGCCAACAATAACATTAATGCTACCAGGGCTGCCAACAATAACATTAATGCTACCCAGGGCTGCCAACACTCTCCAAGGCTGCCAACAATAACATTAATGCTACCCAGGGCTGCCAACACTCTCCAGGGCTGCCAACAATAACATTAATGCTACCCAGGGCTGCCAACACCTCCAGGGCTGCCAACACAAAATGCTACCCAGGGCTGCCAACACTCTCCAGGCTGCCAACAATAACATTAATGCTACCCAGGGCTGCCAACACTCTCCAGGGCTGCCAACAATAACATTAATGCTACCCAGGGCTGCCAACACTCTCCAGGCTGCCAACAATAACATTAATGCTACCCAGGGCTGCCAACACTCTCCAGGGCTGCCAACAATAACATTAATGCTACCCAGGCTGCCAACACCTCCAAGGCTGCCAACACATTAATGCTACCCAGGGCTGCCAACACTCTCCAGGGCTGCCAACAAAACATTAATGCTACCCAGGCTGCCAACTCTCCAGGGCTGCCAACAATAACATTAATGCTACCCAGGGCTGCCAACACTCTCCAGGGCTGCCAACAATAACATTAATGCTACCCAGGGCTGCCAACACTCTCCAGGGCTGCCAACAGTCTCCACCTGGTACTGTGACACCACTTGACCAAACCAAACCTTACCCAGATCCACTTAGCATTGGCCGTGTCCTTTGATGTGAGATTAAGCGGGTCTGCCACACCACACCTGTCCTGACACCTGCCCTGACACCTGCGATAACTCACACTAAAATCATTAAGCAAAACTGTTCATGTAGGTAATCAACATTAACCTAGATATTGGACGTTCGAGTGTTGTGAAAATAATGACCTTTCCTGAACCTAATGTGAATTGTTGTTTATTTTCGCCCGATTATCAGCAATATATCGGCTATCGTATTTTTATTTAATTATTTACCATTGGAAGTTCATATATAAACTGACAATTATCGTGTATATGATAATTTTGATAACGTACAGTGAAAGAATTTGTTGTGTTATTATTGGGGTCGGGGGAATTTGGCAGGGGAAATAAAACTGTCTGCTGATTGGTTGACTCGCCAGCAGTACCCTCTGTCTTGATTGGTTGACTCGATAGTGACGGAATACATCACCATGGCAACCTGCAAGACTCTATGGCTGCAAGTAACGCAACATCCGGAACAAATACAAGTTCCTAATTTAAGTAAAAGTATCATTTCCTCCTCAAACTTTTACTTTAATAGATATAAAAGTAGCAGAAAGTTTAAATACTCAATGATATATCCTGAAAAGTATCTACGAAAGTAACTATATATATATTTCCCCTTTACTGAACACACTAAAAGTAACAATAAATAAAGATATTTACATAAACCAACACTACGTAACAGTAAGTAGCTACGTTAACATACTAATGACGAGTATTATTGTCCCATTAACACTGATGACAAAACTAGAATGTCAGAATATATCATGTCATTGAGGTATTCTACGAGTTGGCAATAATGACAAGTATGGCAGCGAGCCGTGGGTAGTTTATCGTTGGGGTAGTGTGGGTATGTGTGGGTATGTGTGGGTAGTGTGGGTATGTGTGGGTAGTGTGGGTATGTGTGGGTATGTGTGTTTGTTTGAACTGTTTATACCCAATAGGGGATAAAATAATGTGTTGTTAGTGACTTTTAAAACCAGGTGATGGGTAAACAAACGCACAGGTAAACCAGATTAATTGGTTTTAATGTTTTTTTTTTATATGAGGTGAGGTGAGTTAGTGGTGCCAATGTCAGTTTTATGGTTAGCAGTGTTGCCAATGTTAGCTTTATGGTTGCAAGGGGTGACAGTAGCAAGGTTTTTATGTTGAGTTGGACACACACACACACACACACACACACACACACACACACACACACACACACACACACACAGGACCACAGTAAAACACACCACACGAGGCACCAATAAAAACAGGGGAGCCACAAACAGTCATTTACTTCCTCCTTTTTAAACTATGTCATTATTATTACCCTCCACTGGCCTTTGGTGATCGATGTGTCTGTCTGTCCTGTTTGGCTGGTTGTACTGTATGTCTGACTATCTGCTGTGTGTGTGTGTGTGTGTGTGTGTGTGTGTGTGTGTGTGTGTGTGTGTGTAATTCATTGTATAGCATAATCTTGTATTTTTTTTGACAGTTTTGTAGTTTAAGTAATAGTCAATCATGTTCTGCAACAGCCATCATGTTCTGCAATAGTCTATCATGTTCTGCAATAGTCTATCATGTTCTGCAATAGTCTATCATGTTCTGCAATAGTCTATCATGTTCTGCAATAGTCTATCATGTTCTGCAATAGTCTATCATGTTCTATAATATCCTATCATGTTATTGGACTGTATGTATTGTTCTTATAACCTAAAAGTCATATAATTATTTTTACCATAACGGACAAGGGTCAGAGCAGAGGGATGATAATGGAAAGGGAAGAGGAGAGGGAGAGAGAAGAGGGAGGAGAGGGAAAATGGAGGAGAGAGAGAGAGAGAGGGTGGAAGGGGACACTGAAGATAATATGGCTTTTGAAGAGGAGACGAAGAGAGAGAGAGAGAGAGCTTGCCAGCCTCTCTCTCTCTCTCTCTCTCTCTCTCTCTCTCTCTCTCTCTCATTAGCGCCTCAATGATCCAATCAGGATTAACACGCCCGAGGTGATTACAATCGGATTAACCGGATTAGCGTCTAGATTATCATAGAGCAGATTAACCGGATTAGCGATAATTTCGAGTTGGATTTAACCGGACGTTGGATAATTAGTCCGGTTTAAATGGCCACTATAGATTACGGATAGTATGACCCGGTTCTAAACACGATTAAATCAACCGATGTTCATAATGACGTCATAACTGAACACACACACACACACACACACACACACACACACACACACACACACACACACACACACACACTCAGACAGACAGACAGACAGAAAAATAGACAGACAGATGGGCGGACAGTGTTTGGCGCGTTCCCAGTAAACAGAGGAGAGGAGGAGGAGGAGGAGGAGGGAGGAGGAAGAGGAGGAGGAGGAGAGAAGAGGGGGGAAGAGGAAGGTAGAGGGAGGTAGTTATTCTTAAGATCCGATACACATACTCTCTCGTTTATTTTACTCTCACTTTTTCTGTCTTTCATTCTGTCTTTTCCTTTCTTTCTATCTTTCACTCTCTCAGATACACATAGAGAGAGAGAGAGAGAGAGAGACGTGGAACTCTGCCGTTTGCCACCGCCGTACCAAGATTCAATTTTCAACTCTGAGAATCGAATCACCAACACCCTTTGCGCTACCTCCTCCTCTTCTTCTTCTTGCTCCTCCTCCTCCTCCTTCTTCTTCTTGCTCCTCCTCATCCTGCTCATTATTCATCATACTTTCGCTTTTCCTCTTCTCTTTTCCCTTCTCCTCCTCCTGCCCTGTCTCAGTAATCCGTATTCACTTGCGGGAAGCTCTGTCAGGAGGAGATCACCTGAAAAAGATGGTAATTAGTGTAGAACTGTGTTAAATCTGCTTCTGTTGTCTGTCTGTCTGTCTGTCTGTGCCTGCTCCCTTCTCTCTCCTCTCCCTTCCTCACCCTCGTCCTCTCTCCTCTCCCCTTCTACCTCCCTCCTCCCTGTGTGTGTGTGTGTGTGTGTGTGTGTGTGTGTGTGTGTGTGTGACCCCTCCCTCTCTGTCGATAAATCACGTAAAACGCCTCAATTATCATTCCACCTTGGCCCCAAAATTACCTCTGTATCCTGTTAGACAAGGGGCTGACGTTAGGTTGGGGAGCTGACATGAGGTCGTGGGCTGACATTGGTTGGGAGCGGTTAGGTTGGCTGACATGGTCGGATGACGTTAGGTGGGAAGCGACGAGCCCGGGCTGACGTGTTGGGAGCTGACATGAGTCGGCAGACGTAGACATGGTCGGGGCTGACGTTAGTTGGCTGAGTTGCGGCGTAGGTTGGGAGCTGACGTTGCCGCGGGCTGACGTTAGGTTGGGGAGCTAACATGGTCGTGGGAGCTGACATTAAAGTGATTGAGAACTGATAGAAGTCGGGGTGGGGCTGACATCGGTGGGGGGGATGAGAGCTGACCGTTACTTTATTTCTTAACTACATCACATTGGCTGCCTTTTCCATCCCTCCTACACCCCTCCCCCGCCCCCCGTCGTAAATATGCCAGCTACACCCAAGAAGTTTACTTGCATATTGTCTTCACTAATGAACTATCAGGGTGCCGATTCGAACCTGGAGCTTGTTTAGTGCTGTTCATTATTACCACGGTGCTCCCCCTTCCCTCCTCTCCCTTCCTTCACCCCTCCCTCTCATTACAGCGTGTGTAACCGGTTGCTCATATAAGATCATAACAAGTTAGGTTATCAGGTTAGGTCAGGTCAGGTCAGGTTAGGTCAGGTCAGGTTAGGTTAGGTTAGGTTTAATGTAAAGGGTTTAAAACTAGCACTATCCACACACACACACACACCTCCGCTCATTATACCAGATTGCTTCAAGAGCTTAAGCCAGCTGTTTTTAATCAGTTGAATGGAATATACTGAGGCAATTAACTCACCAATGTTATATTAGAGTTATTTAGGGAACCGCAGCCTGTTATGGGTAGTCCTCACAGCCTACACGAGGAACCTTCTGTAGACCCACCTGACAGAGACAGTTTTGTTTAAGTTCCTCACACAGACGCCGGGTCCTCAGAAGCTCCTGAGATTCGCGAACGCCTTTGCATGCATTATTGCAAATGGCGAATTTCATTAGACAAACTTTCCTCTGAATTTTGGGGAATATGCTCCCAACAATCGCCATTTCTATTATTCAAATTATGTCCGTTGTTCTCACAGTCGCGAAATTCCAATGGAAATTTATTTCAAAGTTCCAATTTATGTCTTTGCGAATTTCCAAATCATATCTACTTCAATAATCAAAATGCAGTCGGTACATTGTTGTGAGTCGCGATTTATTGCAAATATTAAATGATATCAACAGTCGCCAGTTCTGTTACTTGTATTATGGCGAAATGTGAATTCCATTTTCATTATTATTGGGGAGCAGATGGAGGGAGGGAAGTAGGGAGAGAAACAGGGAGACAGGCAAGGAGGGAGGGAGGAGGAAGAGAACAGGGAGACAGGCAAGGAGGGAGGGAGGGAGGGAAAGACACAAACAGATAGGAAGAAAGGTAGAGAAGGAGGGGGGAGATGCCACCAGGTGTGTTACGGTAAACCAGGTACTTCATTAAGGATTATCACAACACATAACAACAGGTGACGCCTCAACACTAGTCCTTCATTATGTAAAGATCTAATGTTTACCGACACAACGACCAAGTCCATCACGTGTTATGAACTAGGCTCTCTCTCTCTCTCTCTCTCTCTCTCTCTCTCTCTCGCCGAAGCTGTGACCTTTGACCTTGATTGACCTGTCACTAAGCAAACACACACACACAAACCGCTGGAGTAATCGTCTCTATGTATTTTTATGCAAATTAGGACCATTATAGGTCTTTTATATTCAACAGTCAGGGCGTTGAACAAACATAAAAGTGTAAACGGCAGCAATTACTGTAGGGGTAATTATCGTAAATCACAGGTAATTTACGAGGAACTTGTAAATTACATCTGTAAATAGTAAGTCGTTCCTCAACAGTTGTAAATGTCACTGTATTGACTCGTATGTTGTAACACAGGGAAGCAGTAGTCTTGCCAGCCACCACCACTAGCCACCACTAGCTACCACCACCACAGCCACCACCACCAGTAGCTACCACCACCAGTAGCCACCGCCACCAGTAGCCACCACCACTAGCTACCACCACCAATAGCCGCCACCGATAGCCACCACCTGCCACCACTAGCCACCACCAGCCAACGTTGGAAATCGCGAATAATATCTCAAACGATCGCCAATTTCATTCCTTCGCATTTGGGCAAATCGCGAAACCCTTTACGTTTATTACCTGAGGGAGAGATGGCATGCAGGCAGACAGGTAGGTGGGGGAGGAGGTAGGTAGGTGGGGAGGAAGGTAGGTGGGTGGGGGAGGAAGGAGGTGGGGTGGGGAGGAAGGTAGGTGAGTGGGGAGGAAGAGTGGGTGGGGAGGAAGGTAGGTAGGTGGGTGGGGAGGAAGGAGGTAGGTGGGTGGGGAGGAAGGTAGGTGGGTGGGAGAGGTAGGTAGGTGGGGGAAGGTAGGTAGGTGGGTGGGAAGGTGGTAGGTGGGTGGGGAGGAAGGTAGGTGGGTGGGGAGGAAGTGGAGGTGGTGGGGAGGAAGGGGTAGGTGGGGTGGGAGGAAGGTAGGTAGGTGGGTGGGGAGGAAGGTAGGTAGGTGGGTGGGGAGGAAGGTAGGTGGTGGGTGGGGAGGAAGGTAGGTGGGTGGGGAGGAAGAGGTAGGTGGGTGGGAGGAAGGTAGGTAGGTAAGAGGTAGATGAAAGGAGGGAGAGGAGGAAGGGAAGGTAGGGAGAAGAGGTAAGGTAGGGAGGGAAGGTAGGGGAGGGTAGGTAAGGGAGGTAGGGAGATATGGAGGTAGGGAAGGTAGTAGAGGAAGTTTGCTGCTGCCATCACAATTTCATATGAGATTATTGTTATGGTGACGTCATCAACACCGGGCTGTTCTTGTTATGGTTATTGTGAGAGAGGGAGGGTGGGGGTGGAGGGAGGAAGTGGGGGAGGAGGAAAAGGAAGAGATGAGGAAGAACAGAGGGGGGAAGGAGGAAGGCTTGAGAAGAAAACAGACAAACAAAGAGACCACCTACCTCACCCCTCCCCTCCCCCACACACCTAAAGTAATATATCAAGGTACAGTCTCACAGCACTTCCTCCGCCATCTTTACTCGTCGTCTTAAAGAATCGTTCCCTGTAAAGTAGTGAAGATATATGTCCCCACATTACCAATTAAACGAATTAAAATGGAGTTGACGGTAAAACTTGGAGATTTCTGTCACCTGGATTTATGGGGAATTACAGACAGGAGGAGGGACAGGGAGCAGACGGGAGAGTAAGGGAGATAGTTTAGACAGAAGGGAGGGAGGTAGAGAGGGAGACAGTTTAGACAGATGGGAGGGAGGCAGAGAGGGAGACAGTTTAGACAGAAGGGAGGGAGGTAGAGAGGTAGACAGTTTAGACAGAAGGGAGGGAGGAATATATTTTAGATAGACGGAACGGGAGGAAAGACAGTGTTGCCAACCGCCCTGATGAGGTGCCTCGCTGAATTGGTAAGAGAAGTGCCATTGTAAGTGGGCGTTTGGAGGAGGGTGCCAGCATCGTCCAGTGCCATGTGGTTTTGGTGGCGGAGCTGGTGCCAGATAGATAGATAGATAGAAACAGTAGATAGATACAATCGATAGACAGATAGATAGTCCTAGTAGTGAAAATAGATAGTCATATTACGAGCAGCTGACACGTCGGGTTTGTCCAATCACTGTCAAGATGCTTCTCAACTCGGCCAATCATAATCAAGATGCTTATGTTCTCAACCAATCATAATCTGGGAGCTCAAGTCCACATATATAATCCACTAGAGAAGCTCACCTCACCTCACCTTCTCAGCCAATCACAGCTAAGATATATGCAAGCACAGCCCCAATCAGAGGCATTAAGGCACATGCTCAGCCAATCGCAATCAAGGTGTTCTATACTACCCTTCCCTCCTCCCAACCAATCAGCTCTTACAACTGATAGCCAATTAAAAGAAAGAATCCTGGTTAACCGATTCTTGATTAGTTAATGGAATCTAAACCCTTATTCAGTACAGGTAATTCATGGGGGGGGACGTTCAGCAAATGTTACCTGAATGCGGTACAGGTGTGCCGCCTGGACCACCTGATGATTAGACACCTGGTAATATAAATGCAGCTCTTTAGCGCGAACCTAACTTAACTTTACTTTACTTAACTTTACTTAACTTTACTTTACTTTACTTTACTTTACTTTACCTTACCTTACCTTACCTTACCTTACCTCACCTCACCTCACCTCACCTCACCTTACCTCACCTCCCCTCACCTCACCTTACCTCACCTTACCTCACCTCACCTCACCTTACCTTACCTTACCTTACCTTACCTTACCTTACCTTACCTTACCTTACCTAAACGCCGCCTCGTATAATACACTAAATACAAGTTATATACAAGAAATTCACTACATTACAGCAAGGTTACATAAAGGAGATGATAATAACTGTAATACTGTAATGACTTTAAGACTGTATGTGTGTTTAGTCTTTTGAAATAGATTAAGAGAATTTAATGACTAAGATTTAAAAGAGGATTTGAGTGTGAAGTATATGGGATACTCTCTCTCTCTCTCTCTCTCTCTCTCTCTCTCTCTCCAGCAGATTATCAACCCCGTCTCTTCTGGTTTACATATTTTCATATAAATTATATACATTCCTGCAGGCTGACGTAACCATTAGATATACATCGAAAATATAAACCACCCATCGCGTTTCTCATTATTATCCCAAGTTCGTTTGTATTAACTTAGGACATTTTCCCGTAAAGTATCGTACGAGGGATTACGAATTGTCGTTTCTCTCCGGCCCAGGGATTAGATATATTGGTTTTGTTTGATATAAATACTTCTGTTTGTATTGTATTTTCATTGTTTTTCATTATTTTTCATTATAAAACGATTAATATTGGAAGAAACTAGTATACAAAGTCACTATACAGTACATCGTTCAGTTAAATCTCGGGGTTTGTTTACAAAATTGCGCGCCATTTATTTCGGAAAGGATCGTATACCACTGATGAAGTTGTCGTTTTGATCCAAGGGAGACTGCTATTATTTCCTTTATTCATTGTTTATTTTTATTTTGTTTCGTTCGTTGGTCTTTGAGGCATGTACCGAGTTAATTAAAGTTTGGGTAAATTTCTTGTGCTTGTAGATACGAGTGTTTATAAATATTCACCGTCCAAGGTTTATTTGTGGTGTTTTCGTGGTTTAGTATTTTAGTTTTCGGTATTTTATAAGCTCGAAAAAATTTACTGTGTTGGTGCATGAAAGAATCCTGAGGTGATGAGGTATTTAAAACGTTCACACACACACACACACACACACACACACACACACACACACACAGTAAATGATCGTTGAGAGTGCAGCGGGGCTTAAAAGGGGGTCATAGCGTATATCAGGTTGAGGTTGTTTGAGAGGACTACAAATAGCCAGTTAACGGGTCAGTATTTACTGCTGCTGACCTCAGTGTTGTAGGTTACGAGTCGTGTTTTATTCCTGTCTTGTTTATCGTGTGGCTGCTTCGTGCGTCTGGTCTTGGAGGAACCGTTTTATACATACACTTCCAGGCAGTAAACCACTTCCTGTCAACTACACAATCCAACCGATCGAGTCAGTTCCAAGAGAGAGAAAGAATACAGTCATTTTTTATGGTAACAATGATGCTTTTAGGAAAGTCAGGTTCAGTCTAACCGTCCATCAGGATCCAGCTAATTCCAGTCAGTTCCAGAAACCAGGAATCCACTCATTTAGGAACAGTCGAGGTTGCTATTTTATTCCAAGCATCGATCAGTTAATTCCAAAAGGCAGGAATCTTGTCGTTTGAGAAAAAAATGTATTCCAGGATTCCAGTTCTTTCCAGACCTCGATCTGCCTTTAGTTAATTCCAGAAGGCAAGAATTCGGTCATATGAGGAAACTCTGCTCTCCAGGATTCCAGTCCATTCCAGCCATCGATTACTTAACTCCAGAAGGCAAGAATCCGGTCATCTGGGAACAGTCCAGGATTCCAGTCCATTCCCGGCGTCCATCAGCTTGTTCCAGGCAGGACGGGAGAGAAGCCGTTCACCGGAATAGGCGTCTATTAGACAGGAAATCGGCCCGTAATGGACCAGCGCAACTCGTGAGGAAACTGGAAGCTGTTATGGGCTCCTGCAAGACATTCACCACAGCCGATCCACCTACCACAGGGGGGGAGGTTGTGGGGGAAGTGTTGTGAGGGGGGTAGAAGGGAAGGGGGTGTTGTCTAGTTTCTGGTATAACTGATCCATCTAACACAGGAGGTAGGTAGGGTAGGTTAGGGGGGAGATAGGGAGAGGTTAGTGGGATGATAGGGGAGGGTAGGGGGAGGGTTGTGGGGGGTAGGGGGGAGTTGTCTAGTGTGTGGTACCATTTTTTCACCTACCATTAGATAAGATACACAGTAGAGAAAGATCCTGCGACTGAGGTAATGAAGTTTTATAAATCCTAGCAATATAATCCCGTCAGACAGGTTCTAGCGGTAAAACAAATCCCATTAAGCTGTTTCCATTACCCCAAAAAATCCCTTCATATAGTTTCTAGTGTGATATAAATCCCATCAAACAGTTTTCAGTTGTACAAAATCCTCTTGTATGAAATCCCAACTGTAAATAAAACCCTCCACTTTGGCGATAATGTGGGCGAGTTTACGTTGACCTTTTGTTAGTTTTATGGTGGGATTTTGTCGTGTGGGGGGACCTTTTTTTTGTTTATCCCTTGACCTGCCCGCCCACAAGGGAGGGTCAGCCTCGGTGTGGCGGTGATCACCCCTAGGTAGCTGCTCTTTTCCCGCCAACAGTGTCAGCTATCGACAAAAGCCACGGTTTTGGCGCGAAAATATGGACGCGTTTGCAACTCCCCCGATTGGGAATCAGGTGCGTTTGGGTGGAAGTCCATTTATTTTGTGAGAGTTTCTCTTGTCGTAAAAAGGAAATGGTTTTGTGAATTATTCTACCCTGTGAACGAAGGTTATTTTGACTTCAGGTGATAAAACGGTGGATGGAATCTGGAACACCAGCGTGTCAGGACCAGCTTAAAGGTTTTGGCGGGAAAACTGAGGCGTATTTTAGCGGGAAAAGTCTGTTTATATTTTTTGAGGTATTTTTTATCCCGTGGGAAAGCTAGAGTGTTTGCTGGGAAAGAAAGGTGGAAGGTTTTTGAGGGATGAGTTGAGAAAGTTTTAGCGAGAAAGTTGAAAGAGTTTTGTTTTTGCTTAAAACAAACTCCCTAAACCATAGCCTGTGTGTTGTAAGTCAACCGGAAAATCTGGCTTCCTTCCCTTCCCTCCTGCTCTCCTTCCCTCCCTCCCCTTCCCACCTTCCATCCCTCCATCCTCCCCTTCTCCCTCCTGCCCTTCTACCTGACGGAAAACTCACAACTTCCCCCCTTTCCAACTCTCTCTCTCTCTCTCTCTCTCTCACGTCTTCCTCCCGTCCTTCCAAACCACCAAGAGAGAGAGAGAGAGAGAGTTTGGACAGTTTTCCTTCAGGCAGGAAGGGGAGGAGGAAGAGGAAGGGAAGGCAGGAAGGGGGAGGGAGACAGGGAGAGGTAGGGAGGGAGAGATTCAGCTACTAACGGGAGGAACTAGTGTCGTTATCTCCCTAAACGGTGAACAATTATACAGGATTATCGAATAATTTTTCCGTTGTATCTCACTGGCCTTGTGAGGGAGGATAGGGAGAGAGGACGGGGAAAAAGGGAGAGAGGATGGGAGAGAGAGGGAAGAGG
This sequence comes from Homarus americanus, assembly GCF_018991925.1. Classification (NCBI taxonomy): domain Eukaryota; kingdom Metazoa; phylum Arthropoda; class Malacostraca; order Decapoda; family Nephropidae; genus Homarus; species Homarus americanus. Next base: position 3,127,828 of record NW_024716951.1, on the reverse strand, counting down.
GAAGGCAAGAGAGAGGATAAAATGTTCTAAGAGACGACATGTTTGTTTTGAAAAATAAAAAGTTGGAAGAGTTTTATATAAAAAAATATCTATCTCCAATAAAGAAGATAAGGAAGATGGTGAGGAAGAAAGACGTTCACCACACACTCCTGTTGGAAGGTCTGTGTGTTGATCTGTTGTGTGATGGATGGTTGAGTGTTTTTAAGTCGCTAGATCATATGGGATTTACGACCTTAATAAAGTTTAGATGACATTATCATAATCTGACGCCATCATCACTTCATGGTATCTGGGAGGTAAAAAAAAGCTGTATTAGGTCTATTTTTTTACGAATATATATTTTTTGTAGTATATTATAAGGTATTACCTGAAGATTTAGCACCCTAGCTTAATTCACCTGATGATTAAACACCCTAACGCTACCTGGGGGGGGGGTGTGTGGTTAGGTTAGGTTAAATTAGATGAGGTTAGATTAGATTAGGTTTGGTTAGGTTACGTTAGATGGCACTAACTTGTTTAATCTTAAGGTGAAATAATCTTGGGAAACTAATCTTCAGGTGACAATTTATAAGTACAATTTCATCCTGTATAGTGACGCTACAGGTATGATGCAGGTATAACAGGTAGGCTACTGGTATAACAGGTAGGCTACTAGTATTACAGGTAGGCTACTGGTATTACAGGTAGGCTACTGGTATTACAGGTAGGCTACTAGTATTACAGGTAGGCTACTGGTATTACAGGTAGGCTACTGGTATTACTGGTAGGCTACCGGTATTACTGGTAAGCTACTGGTATTACAGGTAGGCTACTGGTATTACAGGTAGGCTACCGGTATTACAGGTAGGCTACTGGTATTACAGGTAGGCTACCGGTATTACAGGTAGGCTACTGGTATTACAGGTAGGCTACTGGTATGTTGTGTTGTCCAAAGGCTTAATATCTCATTAATTCACAACACGACAATTTACACCCAGGTGAAAAGATCCATTAATTAATATTTTATACCTGGGGACTTTACCTTTTTATTTCACCCTTTTTTTTAATTCACCTGATCACCCTGGTAGTTCAATTAAATGATTTCTAGTAAACAATGGCTTGGGGGGGGGGGGTTGTGGTGGTCAATTGGTTCAGCCTTGTGTTGTGAGTGAGATTATATTTATTAAAAAAATTGTGTTTAAAATTTGTAGCTGAAATTTAGGGTTTTTATATTTTTTTTAGGTCTGTTTTGAGTTATGAGTAAAATTGGAGGATTACCTAAGGATTAATTACCTTAATTTAATCTAATCTTACTTAATTTTACCTTACCTTACCTTACCTTACCTTACCTTACCTTACCTTACCTTACCTTACCTTACCTTTACTTAATGTAGGCTTAAAAAACACCTATCACTACATACATACATACATACATACATACATACATACATACATACATACATACATACATAGAACTTTATTGGACTGTTCTTGTTATTGTAAGTCGTCTGTGTTGCTATAGACCTTCGTTGACTCTCATAATGTTGTTAACGAGAGTAAATCAGTAATGTAATTTGCATACAATTTGCATAATACTTGTTGATGTTTACCCCGGCATTACTGTTGCTCTCTGGTCTGTCTGTCTGTCTGTATCTGTCAATCTATCTATCTATGTATCTGTCTGTTTGTGAATCTGTCTGTCTGTCTGTCTGTCTATCTATCACTGTTTGTTTGTGAGTCTGTCTGTCTATCTATCACTGTTTGTCTGTCTGTCTGTCTGCCTGTCTATCTGCCTGTCTGTCTATCTGTCTGTTCGTTCGTCTGTCTGTCTCTATCTATCTATCACTGTTTGTCTGTCTGTCTGTCTGCCTGTCTGTCTGTCTGTCTGTCTATCTGTCTGTCTGTCTGTCTGTCTGTCTGTCTGTCTGTCTGTCTGTCTGTCTGTCTGTCTGTCTGTCTGTCTGTCTGTCTGTCTGTCTGTCTGTCTGTCTTATCTCTGGCCATTCATCTTCTCAAGGGAAATAATTACAGACAGACACAGACCAATTACTGGACGGCGCCACGAGCATAACAAATAAATACCCCACTACAGTTCTAGATAGATAGATAGATAGATAGATATATAGATAGATAGATAGACATAAAAGAGAGAGGATAGGTAGACGGGTAGATAGATTGATATATGAGAGAGAGAGAGAGAGAGAGAGAGAGAGTGTATTATAGGGCGTTGCAGGATAATGTACTACAGGTGTGTGTGTGTGTGCGTGTGTGTGTGTGTGTGTGTTTACCGATCTCTTCATATAGTTATTTCTCTTGTCAAACTCTTGTCTCAGCCTAAAGTGACACAACCAATTCTTCTTGAAACTTAGAATCCGTCTCGCCTAAAAGAGTTGTGTGTGTGGGTGTCCTCTTCCTCTTGTTTCTCTTCTTCTTCTTTCTCTCCCTGGTCTTCTTCCTCCTCTTCCTCCTCCTCCTCTTCCTCGTCCTCCTTCTTCCTCCTCTTAGTTGTTATTTACGCAATTCACCTAACCTAACCTAACCTAACCTAACCTAACCTAACCAAAAAGTTTTCAACAAGAACTTAAGCGCTTGAATTTAAATTACAACTGAGTGCCTAAAGAACGAAGCTGCGAATGGTGACGCAAGAAGAGAACCCATTTAGGTGTGGGAGGAGGAAGAGGAAGGGGGAGAAGATGAGGGGGGAGGAGGAAGAGGAAGGGAGAGAAGAGGAGGGGGGAGGAAGGGGGGAGAAGAGGAGGAAGAGTGAAGGAGAGAAGAGGAGGGGGGAGGCATGTTTATGAAGGGAGAGAAGAGGAGGGGGGAGAAGAGGAGGAAGAGGGAAGGGAGAGAAGAGGAGGGGGAGGAGGAAGAGGAAGGGAGAGAAGAGGAGGGGTGAGAAGAGGAGGAAGAGGAAGGGAGAGAAGAGGAGGGGGGAGGAGGAAGAAGAGGAGAGAAGAGAGGGGTAAGTGTGGCATGAGGAGGAAGAGGAAGGGAGAGAAGAGAGGGAGAGCACAAGGGAAGGGAGAGGCCAGTGAGTGGGGGAGGAAGGGGGTGAGAAGAGGAGGAAGAGGAAGGGAGAGAAGAGGAGGGGGGAGGAGGAAGAAGAGGAGTAGGAGAAGGAAGAAGGATAAGAGGAAGAACTCAACTCTGAAATCACAAGTCGCTGGGAGTTCTGAGAGTTTTAACAGCTGTGAACTCCTGAGCCACAGTAGCGATCGTTTTTCCTGAAGTTCACTGAAAGAGTGGGAACTACAGTGACATGGGTGGGAACTATGGATGGAGGGGTACAAACATGTCTGATATAGTCTGTAGTGACTGTCAGGAGTTGTGTGGTGACTGTCAGGAGGTGTGTAGTGACTGTCAGGAGGTGTGCAGTGACTGTCAGGAGGTGTGTGGTGACTGTCAGGAGGTGTGTGGTGACTGTCAGGAGGTGTGTGGTGACTCAATCTGAAAATTATACGTCACTTTTAATCACTTGCTGTTGGTTATAATCGACATCAGTAACTTTTTTTTTGTATTTGTATTTTATTTTCTTTCACCCATTTTCACGGAGATTAGAACGTTCGTATTTTTTTTTTTACGTAGTGGGACGGACGCTTGCCATTCCGCTTCCCCTGCCAAAAACGTAAACATAAAAAAAATGAATGTCTATGTCCTCGACTCAGTCAATTCAACTGACCAGCCTACTTCTCTCTCTTTAAGAATATTCCGATGACGAAAACCTGTCAGAACGTCAGTCTTTTGTCGGCAGAGGAAGACATGAGGAAGTTAATGGCCGTAGGTTGGTGAGAGAGGTATGGTGGGCGGGGTGGGTGGAGAAGAGGTGGCGGGGTGTATGATGCTTGCCTCCTTATATATTCATGAGGAGATGTACTTGGGGGGGTAGTGGGGATGGTGGTTGTTGTAGAGGGGTGGTGGTGAGAAGGGTGAGGGTGGTGGTAGAAGGGGTGAGGGTGGTGGTAGAAGGGCAGTGGTGGTGGTAGAAGGGTGAGGGTGGTGGTAGAAGTGGTGAGGGTGGTGGTAGAAGGGGTGAGGGGTGGTGGTAGAAGGTGAGGGTTGTGGGTGGTGAGGTGGTGGGTAGAAGGTGAGGTGGTGGTAGAAGGGGTGAGGGTGGTGGTAGAAGGTGAGGTGGTGGTAGAAGGGGTGAGGGTGGTGGAGGGTGGTGGTAGAAGGGGTGAGGGTGGTGGTAGAAGGTGAGGGTGGTGAGGGTAGGTAGAAGGGGTGAGGGTGGTGAGGGTGGTGGTAGAAGTGGTGGTAGTGATGATAGTAGTAATCCTATTAATCTGTAAGTCTTTGTAATATGATTAATCGATTAATTTAAAAAAAATTCAATTAACTTTTATTTAAATTGTATTATTTGTCTTTCGTAATCGGAAACCAATTTTGAAATCCGAGAAGCAAATGTCATATGTCATCGGGGAAGGCGCGGGCTGCTGACATCGGGGTGCTGTCATCGGGGTGCTGTCATCGGGGTGCTGTCATCGGCATATGTTTCTGATATTCGTTGTTCATGTCATCGGATTTTTATTTTTAAATTTTTTTGAGAGGGAAAGAGTCAATTTAAGAGTGTGACGTCACACAGAGACACACACACACACACACTCACACACACACACACACACACACACACACACACACACACACACACACACACACACACACACACACACACACACACACACACACTCCACCTTATATTCCAGTCCTATTAATGTTTTTTTTATTAATAATTATCTTACTATATTTTTTCTCACTGGAGTTTTCTGACTTTTATCTCAAGTTTCTGTTTTGATCACGAGGCAAAACATTACGTGAGGTGTTTAACTCACCAGTATGTCTCTCCTTGTCTCTCCTCTTCGTCTTCTCTTCGTTGTCTCCTCCTTGTCTCTCCTCATCTCCTCTTCTTCGTCTCCTTCTCCTCGTCTCCTCTTCGTCTCCTCCTCCTGTCCTCTCTGTCCTCCTCCACCTCCCCAGACAGGGTAGGCAGGAGATGGGGGGGAGATGGGTAGGTCCCAGGTCCTGAGTAGGGCCTTTTGTCTGGTCGTTTGGAGAATTTTTTTTTTTTAATTGTGTTATTTTGTACAAGGAGAGGGGTGGGGTGTGAGGGGTGGGGGTGTGGGAGGGGGGGGTGTGAGGGGGTGGGAGGTGTGTGAGGGGTGTGGGTGTGTGTGTGGGAGGGGTGGGGGGTGTGTGTGAGGGGTGTGGTGTGTGTGTGAGGGGTGGGGGTGAGTGGGTGGGGGTGTGGAGTGGGGTGGGGTGTGTGAGGGTGGGGGAGGTGTGTGGAGGGGTGTGTGTGGAGGGTGGGGGGAGGGGAATTTTAAGGGTGGGGATTGGTGGGTGGGGGGGGGTTAAGAGGGTAGAGGAGGTGGTTTACTGTAGGTTAATGGGTCTTGAGGATGTGTTGGAGGATGAGAGGGAGGGAATAGGGAGGAAGGGGGGAGAGGGGAAGTTTATAAGATTTTTTTTAAGAGGTTAAAGGTAGGTGATGAGAGTTTTATGAAGCGAAGGAAGGACATGATTTCGATAGGCTTCCATTCCTCCCTCTTCTCCTCCTCTCTCTTGCTCTTCTCCTCCTCCATCTCTTTCTTCTTCCTCCCTCTTCCACCTCCTTGTCCTCTCTGCTGCTGGCCAGACGAAGCCAATTCAAAACTGTTTAGTCCTCAGAACTGTTTCTGCCTCTTGTGTGTGTGTGTGTGTGTGTGTGTGTGTGTGTGTGTGTGTGTGTGTGTGTGTGTGTGTGTGTGTGTGTGTGTGTGTGTGTGTGTGTGTGTGTGTGTGTGTGTGTGTGTGTGTGTGTGTGTGTGTGTACCGTACTAACTCCCCCTGTGTCTCGTTACAGATGCTGTGCAAGGTGTGGGGTGTGGGTATGTTCAGCATCGTCGCCCTCACCACCAGCAACATCCTCCTCACCCTGCGTCTCATGCATGGGCGTGAGGACGTGGGCGTGGGCGGCGGGGGATGCGGGGGCGTGGTCATCCCAGAGGCCGTCCCTCACTCCTGGACGTCGGCTCTCTCCTCCACCAATCACACAGAGTACCTCGCCTTCCTCCGGACGGCAGCCATCAACACGGAGACTACCGCGCGCCCTGACGGAGGCACCGAAGGGAAACAACAGAAGAACATCTCTCCTCCCGGCGTGGTAGTAGGCTCAGGGTTCGTAGTGGACGAGGCGATGGGACGGTGGGACGCCAAAAGACGGTACAAGACTCATGACCACGTGTTCACGGGGCCTCAGTACGCTCGCCTCACCAGGATCTACCCCGTCTGCCTCGCCACCCAGACCTCTGTAGACAGGCTCTTCTGGCTCACGCAGGTGGGTACAACGTGTGGGTGTTGGCTAGTGAATTGTGCAGCTATAGGTGGTACAGTAGGTGGGTAGATGACTGGCAGATGGGTCGGGTAACAACAATACCCGACCGGGGCCAGAGGTGTGCGAATTCGACCCGAGAGAAAGACAGACAGATTAAAAAAACCTTCGACTATTGGGGTGGGCGGGCGTCACTGCTGAGATGATCTGAGGGGGGTGGGGTTTATGGCAGCCGTTAAGTAGTGCGTAAAGTAAAAAGTGCTCTTAAAGTGTGGTAGTAGGCCTGTAAGGTGACTGCTGGACACATAGATGGATTTACTGCCTTCAGTGTGTGTGTGTGTGTGTGTGTGTGTGTGTGTGTGTGTGTGTGTGTGTGTGTGTGTGTGTGTGTGTGTGTGTGTGTGTGTGTGTGTGTGTGTCGTTTTGTTGGTGTTTTAAATATGACCATGTTTGGGTGTAGGATCACCTGAAGATTAAGCACCTCAGGCTTAAATTCTGATGATTAAAAACACCTCAAGGTTAGGTTAGGTTAGGTTAGGTTAGGTTAGGTGGGTAGGGTTGGTTTGGTTAGGGTAAGTTAGGTTAGGTGTCAGCGCAATTTGAAAGCCATCCAGAGTGCCAATTTTGTGTCGTAACTAAATAAGGAGGTGTAGGGGCCTTCTGACGTCATCAGTTTAGGGGGGGGGAACCTTTCACCATTCAGAGTATCGTCGTAAAAATGCCTTAATAGTTGGTTACATAGGGAGTAAAATCCTTTATCATGAGGAACACACACACACACACACACACACACACACACACACACACACACACACACATGGACGACCTCTATATCTATAACCCCGTGTATGAGTAGCGAGGATAATAATAACAAGAAGAGACAAATTACAAAATCAACCTTATGGTAGTGATACATAAGATACAAAATCCTATATTATATTTTATACTTTTATTTCCCTATAACAAGTAAGTAGTTTGAATTATATGGCCCCAATTATTACTGTTATCCACGTTATTATAGACCGAGGCGTATAATCCCCTCTGGTTTAGTTGTTTGATGTTATATAATGTAAAGTTAAATATTTTGTTTATTTTTGTTTCACTTGTTTATGATTGTTGTTTAGTTACTGTAGTATTTTGTTGAAGGAAATTGTTAGATAAAGTATTAGTTTTAGTAGTAGTATTATTAGTAGTAGTGGTAGTAGTAGTAGTAGTAGTAGTAATAGTACAGTAAAACTTCCATATAACGAACTTCTCTCTCCATATAGTCCGTTAATAGAGGTTTTACTATTGTTGTTAAGCGGAGTATATAGCATATAATTAACTCAGGATGTCTAAATACCACACCTGTTGTACCTGAACGCGAGAAAATATTTAGGGAGTTTCGTGTATTGAGGAGAAGAACGGGTATTTGACCTGTACTGTACAGCCACAACACAACCACCGGCTGTTAACACTAATTAGTTCATCATTATTAATTAGGTCAACAGTATGTATTAATTAGCTCAACGGTATGTATAAATTAGCTCAACACACATTAATTATCTCATTATTGGAGAAAAAGTAATTGACTCATGAAGGTAATAATTATCCCACCAACACAAGTTAATTACCTCATTAACCTGTGTTTATTTAGTAGTGATAAATAGATTTTTTAATTGGCAATATAACAGTTTGGACAGGTAAGGCGATAATTACCATACATTAAGCCTTAATACACCTGTATACTCGTTAGATTACTGTATTCTCGCGTCTAGTCCCGTAACTTGAGTATACTGTATAACCTGTGTTCAGTATACCCTCATGTATACTGTATTATAACTCTAGTATAATGTATATGAAATTATATACATTAAAAAATATATATTAATCAGAAACTCTAATTTAAGGTGATAATCGTCCATTAATCGCTCTAATAATTCGCTAATTTTTTTTAGATATTATCGTAAATTTGTAAATATAATTCCTCTTCATTAATAAGACTTGGGAGAGGACAGGTACACCCTCACGGTCACCTGGCTGTAATTAAAACTTCGAAATATACCGTATTATTTCCCACTAATATAAATATACTTAACCTTGTAAATAAAGCCTAATGGTTAAATATTTATATACCGTGTAAATATCAAACTAATTTACATATAACTTGTAAAAGAAAGATATTGAAGTATATTTAAAAGAACTCAAATATATGCAAAACAATTTATTTTTTATATTAGTTAAATAGTCGTAAAATCACACAATTAGTCTATTAAAGTTATTCAGTTTTGTTTTTCGAAAGTTACAAAAGAAAGGCTGAACCCAGGAGGAGTCGAGAGTTGCCAGTGTTAAGTTTTAAAGTCTTCCACTAGGACGTCTTGAGGGAAAAACTGGTGAAGCAGGGATGGCTAAGGAGACACTCGAACGCTGACGGTGTATGTATGAGGGTGGGTTTATGTACGTGTTACTGAGAAGGTTACATAGAAAACACACACACACACACACACACACACACACACACACACACACACACACACACACACACACACACACCGTGGAGATAAAAGGGCCTCACTAAAAGATTAATTACATTGTTTTCATGGGTGAGGCGGGAAGAAGCTCCTCCGAGTCATCAGGAGTCTTGAGGTATCCTATCAGAGTCTGGAAGGATTTGATCAAGGATTAGGACAAGGCCGCTAGGAACGTGTGAAGGCTCTCACCAGGATCAAGGGAGTGGTGTAGGACTCTTGTGTCTGTGTGTTTGTTCGTCTGAGTCTTTTTAAAGTGTTTGTGTTTTGTTGTGGTTCGAGGTGTGTGTGTGTGTGTGTGTGTGTCAAGGCTGTCACACACACACACACACACACACACACACACACACACACACACACGTCAGTCAGCCAGCTCTGTTAATCACTTTATCACATCACTACCAGGTCACTAACTCCACCAGGTAATGTTATTGCTAATTACCTGCGTGTATCTGATTGTCTTAACTACCTTTACGAGGTCGGTGTTATCTCTGACATTACAAGCAGCTTATAAACTGTATTTCCATATGCTTAGTGATAAAACAGTACACTTATTTACAGAGAGGTCCACACTCATTTACTGAAATAAATAAAGAAAGGCGGAAAGAAAGAGAGAGAGAAAGTGACAGAGAGAGAGAGAGAGAGAGAGAGAGAGCCTTACATCCGGCTGGTGCAGTGATGATGGTCGTTGATCGCCACTGTACACACTCGGACAAAAACATTAACAGCGGTGGCGTCTGGCAGGAGCTGTGCGTTATGTTCCTGCCAGCGGTGCATTGTGTTGTGTCGTGTTGTAATTTGATACCGTGGTTTCTTTTCACTGACCCTTCTTCCTCTTCCTTCCCTCCCCCACTTCTTCCCCCTCCCATCTTTCCCCCCCCTTCCATTCCTTTCCCCCCTCCCCTCCTTCTTTCACCTCCTTCTTCTTCCCCACTCTTCTCCCCTCCCTGCCCCTTCCCACTTCTCCCCTCCCTGCCCCACTTCCCCCGTCCCTCCATCCCATCCCATCCCCTACGCCCTTCCCTCCGAGCTATCTTAACGCATTATTATTATTATTATTATTATTATTATTATTATTATTATTATTTGGGGGGGGGGTGAGCATTTATCTTCATCTTACGTTTATTCCACACACGCATTAGACGCACTACGACACATGCTTTGATTTTTTAACGCATTCTGACGCACCATATCACGCCTCGACACACACACAGTCTCTCCTGCAGTGATGTATTGATAGAAATATTTTTAGAGGCGTCTCGCTGTTATTTTAGGGAGGAAATTCCTTTATGACTCCTGGAAGTGCCCGAGTGTTGAGAGAGAGAGAGAGAGAGAGAGAGAGAGAGAGAGAGAGAGAGAGAGAGAGAGAGAGAGAGAGAGAGAGAGACTTATATACTCTCTCTCTCTCTCTCCTGTTATGAGATTTTTGTTGATTTGTTTTCTTTTCTCTTCCTCCTTCCTCTCTTTCTTATCATCCTCCATCTCTCTATTCCTCCCTTCCTCTACACCAGGTCACCATCACAGGTCACTATCGACGGGATCTGATGACTCCCTAATCTAATTCTATCACTTGGCCTTCAAGAACTTTGTGGGAATTTCTTTCTTTTCTTTCGCGGGCTGATTTTAACACTGTGTGTGTGTGTGTGTGTGTGTGTGTGTGTGTGTGTGTGTGTGTGTGTGTGTGTGTGTGTGTGTGTGCGTGCGCTAATGTCTGTATTATTTTCTTACACGCCTTAAAATTCTTCCCTTCCTCCTCCTCCCTCCTTCTTCTCTCCCTTCCTCCGTCCTCCTTCTCCCTTCCTCCTCCTTCCCCCTCCCCTTCCCTCCCCTCCACCCACACGTCCCTCCCGACATTGTAAGGATCAATCAGGGTAAAGGCCAGCCAATTTAGACTCTAATTAGGGGGTAATTCATTCAAATTCAAATTACAAGAATCTCTGTTCACTCAGGATCACAATTTATTTTAAAGATTCTGTCGTAATTGGGGAGGTGGAAAAGGCGACATGGCAACGACCTTCATGGTGGTTGACGGCAGGAGAGAGAGAGAGAGAGAGAGAGAGAGAGAGAGAGAGGTTGGGTCAATGGGTCAGGTTGGGTTGATCTCTCTCTCTCTCTCTCTCTCTCTCTCTTCTTTCTTTCACACCTCCCGTAGAGATTTCTCATTAACATCCATACAGCACCTGGAATGGGAGGGAGGGGGGGGGGGTGCTACCTGCAAGGCCCTGGGCATTATTATAATGATGTGATCAAGTAACTACACCTGTGATGGTAGTTGTGGTTGTGGTAGTAGTGGTGGATGTGGTAGATTGTGGTAGGTAGTGGTGGTGGTTGTGGTGGTGGTTGTGGTGGTAGTAGTAGTAGTAGTAGTAGTAGTAGTAGTAGTGATAATAGTGATACCTGGCCTATTTCTCACCTGTCCTGTCAACACCTAATTAACCTGGCCGTTTCTGGAAGGTATCTCAGGCCATTGTTTACTTCTGGTTAAATCATCACACTCAATGGCTCAAGCTTCATCACATTGCGCCTCCTCCGTGTTGGGTTATGCCATATGTCTGTCTTAGAATATATGTCTCACAATATGTCTCACAATATGTCTCACAATATGTCTTCCTTCTTTACACAACTTCTCAAGAGAGGTTTTGAAAAATTATCTCCTTTATTATGAAAAATTCTCGACAGTATTTCAAGCGGGTTTAAAATACTGTAATTAATGATATTCTTGTGTAATACTGAAGGTCATATGAAGTAATGGTTTAGTCTCCCTGAAATTACGTGTTAATTTACCCTTTTGGAATATTATCTTCTATGTGCTAATTCCCAAGTGCTGCTAAAAATATTTCTCAATGATAATATATTCAAATATTTCTCAAAGGCATTACAGGTTCAAGAAATATCCCTCCTACATACTACAAACTCTACTAATATTCCTCAATGATAATATAACCCTGTAATATTTCTCATTAGATATTCTCAAATGCCTAGAATCTTACTCATTTTTCTCAACAGGTAGCGAGGTACTGGAAAGCGCCTATGTCAGTGGCCGTGTTTACACCTGATGTGGAGTACGCCATTGCTCGAGCCTACCTGTCTTACCTGGTGACCTGCTTCCCCTTCCTTGGTGAAAAGATGACCGTCCACTTCACCTACCCTCGGGAACACCTGCCTCGTCACCTGCCCCTCGTTATCGACCACCTGGAAGATAAATGTGACCAACCACTATCCGTTCTCAAGGAGTTACTCAAGCAGAGGAATTCAAAGGTGAGTGATCAGGGTTACGTTATCAAGGGAGAGGGGAGGTTTGATCAGGGTTATGTAGTGGTGAGGGGAGAGGGTTTGATTAGGGTTGTGTAGTGGTGAGGGGGGAGGTTTGATCAGGTTTGTGTAGTGGTGATGATGGAAGAGTGTTTGGTCGTGTAATGATGATGGGCGGTTTGGTCAGGGTTACGTAGTGGTAAGGTGAGAGTGCTAGTTCAGTGTCGTGTAATGGTGATGGAGGAGGGTTTGGGTCCGGCTCGTGTTGTGGTGATGGGCGGTCTGGTCAGATTTATATAGTGGAGTGGTGAGAAGGTAGATACGAGTTGTGTAGTGGTGGTGAAAGGGTTTAAACAATAGAGATGAAAACAAAAACTTGATCCATATTGTATATTGGTGTTGAAAGCCTTTATCCGGGTTGTATTGTGGCGGGTGGGACGTTTCATACGGGTTATATATTGGCGATGATATTTTTGTTTTTTTATTTAGAGAGTCTGTTTGTGCTGAAGCCAGTTATTGGTTGTGGAGGCTCTAGGTACGGTTTGTGTAACGATGAGGAAGATCTATCTATCTATCTATCTATCTATCTATCTATCTATCTATCTATCTATCTCTATCAGTACATCAATTTACATCCTTGTGTCTCCAGCCTCCTGATTGGCTGAAAATAACAAGACGACGTCCAATAGCGTAGGGGGTACAAGCTGTCGTGAGAGAGGGAAGAGGTTGTGGAGGGATTCTCGACCTTATGACAAGAGGGCCATAGAGACGATAATATCACGTGTTGTTATCTTGTTATATATATTATTGGGACGTTCGATAAAGACTTTGCCAATATATTACTTGTGGGGGAGGGGAGAGAGGGGTAGGGGGGGAGAGAGGGGAGAGGGTAGGGGGAGAGAGGGGAGGAGGGGGGAGGAAAGAGAGGGAAGGGGAGAGGGGGAGGGGAGGGGGCTTTTTTGTTTTTGTTTTTTCTTTTTCTCTTCCTTCTGCATATTTTTTTTTTTTTTTCTTCTTTCTTCCCTTCATTGTTTTCCTCTCTTCATTCCTTTCTTTCCTAACCTCCTTCTCTTCCCTTCTTTCTTCCCTCCTTTTTCTCCCTCCCTCCCTCCCTCCCTCCCACACACACACAGAGGATGCCAGTCACCCTCTTGGCACTGTTCTACGGAGGTGGCACTGTGCCTACTTCATCAAGGACTTTACATGAACATTACCATATTAGATTACAACCATTCAGAGGGTAATTAGCGTGTGTAATTACCCCCTTCAAGTGGATGTATTGAGATGGACAAGGTGATTAGCCTGATAGAAGGTAGTGATTTGTTAATAGTGAGTGTTATTACTGTTATTATGAGTGTTATGAAGGTTATGTTATTAGCGTTATTATGTTGTGAGTTTTGTTATGTTATGAGTTTTATTAAATTACTGTATGAGTGTAATTGAGTTATAAGCATTAATAAATTATTTACGCCTACATATAACACGCCCATACACTTACACGCCCACATATTACACGCCCATGCACTTACACGCCCACATATTACACGCCTATGCACTTACACGCCCACATATTACACGCCCATGCACTTACACGCCCACATATTACACGCCCATACACTTACACGCCCACATATAACACGCCCATACACTTGCACGCCCACAATTCTGATTTATAATTAAAGTTTGGCGGCGTTAGTGGAGCATCGCCTTTTTTTTCCAAGTTCAAAGGTTCACTTAAGTGGTTACTGGTGAAAAATCCACAAACTTTTGAAATATGTTACTTGGTAAAAGGTGTAAGGAGGGGGAGGATAAGATAGGTGGGAGGGAAGGAGTAAGGGAGGAGGAAGGAAGGAAGAAGATGAGGGTGAGGAGAAGGTTGAAGAGGAGGGGGGGAAAGGAAGAATAAGGGGAGGACATGAGATTCAGGGGGTCAACTTTTAGTAGTCAAATATATGCGGCAGGAGAGGTGCAGGGAAGGAAGGTAAGGAGGAGGAGGAGGAGGAGGAGCAGCAGCAGGAGGAGGAGGTTGAAGGGAGGGAGGGAGGATGGTAGCGTGATGGCATGGTCAACTTCCAACAAGTGTAAAAAAAATAAAAATGGCTTAAAAATATTACACGAAAGTTATGTTGAGACTAACCAAATGACGCTGAGATCTGTGAGGAGGAGGGAGGAGGAGGAAGAGTAGGAGGAGGGAGGGAGGAAGAGTAGGAGGAGGGAGGAGGGAGGAGGAGGAGGAGGAAGTAGGGAGGAGGAGGAGAAGGAGGGAGTGTATGGAAGAATAGTATTGATGATGTCAGGTTTCTTCTTCTTCTTCTTCTTCTTCTTCTTCTTCTTCTTCTTCTTTTTCTTCTTCTTCTTCTTCTTCTTCTTCTTTCTTCTTCTTCTTCTTCTTCTTCTTCTTCTTCTAGTATAACGAAACACTACGAAACATTTAATAAAACAATGGAATTCACGATACGAACGAACAAATGTGAAAAAAAAAGAGTAATAGTGGAAATAACTCAGAAAAAAACCCGAAGTATTGAATAAACCTTTATTGTTCGCTGTTTTGAAATATTGGGAATCTTTGTTATTTCACTGTTTTGAAGTTTTGAGTGAACCTTTTTTGATTCAGTGTCTTAAACGAACGAATATGAAGCAGAATAGGAAGAGAAGAGAATGGTAACTGCTTCGTTTGTATTAGTTGTTGTACTCTACATTATGAACAATATTTGAAGCATCGAAACCAAATTATGAACCCAGAAATAGAACTATGTATAACTATAACGAATCACTGCTGTTATCGAACGGACCCAAACCAGTTTAACGAGACGAACGAAATACTCCAATGATTCAATGTGTTTCTCTTCAATGAACCACTAATCCTAACCAGCGAGACAGCGAATTAAACCTGAATTTAACCCTCATAGAAACACTAAAATGGTTCACTGTTTCGCCTCTATGAACCACAGATCCGAACCACCGAGACAGCGAATCGAAGCATCTTATTATGTGATTTGCTGATAAACCACTATATTTATTCAGTGCTTTTGAACGAAGGTATCTGGACCAACTGGGAAGGAAGGAAGGCGGAGAAACGAAACATTATGAAGCAGTGAGATGAAGCAATATAAACCAGTGTTGTTTGCTGAGCTCCTCGATATGAAGAGGGCGAGAAATATACGCTCGAATTCTGAATATTACTCCCAAATGCTGGCTATGTTCTCAGGCAGGGGAGGAGGGGGGGGGGCGTGAGGGAGATGGGAGAGGAGAATAAATGGGAAGGGGAAGAGATGGAGGATGAGGGAGTAGATGGGAAGAGGAGGTGGAGGAGTGAGAAGGGAAGAAAATAGGATGGGAGGGGGGAAGGGTAAGGAAATGAAGGGTGGAGAGAAGATGGGAGGGAGGAGGTGGAGGAGTGAAAAGTGAAGAGGAGAGGTGAGGTGGAAGAGTGAGGGAAGAGGGAAGGGTGAGGGCAGGGAGTGGAAGTTTACAGGGCATGTAAAGGTTTATCGTCGACAATCCTTTTAAATTTTTGTCTGTATGAATACAGTATATATAGATATGTATGTATGTATGTATGTATGTATGTATGTATGTATGTATGTATGTATGTATGTGTGTATGTATGTATGTATGTATGTATGTATGTATGTATGTATGTATGTGTGTGTGTGTGTGTGTGTCCTAAGATGTAAATTATCCCGAAGTTTATCAATTCTCTTATTTTCTTTTATTTGTGTTTTTGTTGTTGCTGGACCCCAAATGTCGTCTAGTGCAAAAAGTTTCCTCTGGTGTTTTTTATCTGTTTGTCCTGTTTGTTTTTTTTCTCTTGTTGAAATTAACTTCTGCTATTAGGAGTGTAAAGGTGTTTTGCATGGTAGGGTTTGTTTGTTTGGATTTAGTTGTTTGGTTTGCTTGCTTGTCTTTTGGTTGGTTGGAATATACACACACACACACACACACACACACAACTCCCCCTCTCTTACCACACACACACACTTCCCCCACCTGCCCACCCACACACACACACACACTTCCCACACCTGCCCACCCACACACACACACACTTTCCCACCTGCCCCACCCACACACTTTCCCACACCTGCTACCCACACACACTTCCCACCTGCCCACCCACACACACACTTCCCCACACCTGCCCACCCACACACTTCCCACCTGCCCACCCCACCACCACTTCCCACCTGCCCACCCACACACCCACCTCCCCCACACCCCACCTACCCCACATCAGTATGCACGTCACTTCTCGCTATTTAAGACTTAATTACTGAGTTGTAAGATTATTAGAATATTTTTGGTTGGGTAATTCTGGATCCCCCCTCCCCTCTACCCCCCTCCCTCCCCTCCCCCCCACCCCCCTCCACCCCCACCTTCCTCCCCCACCCCTCTCTGCTCCCTCAATCCCCATCATTCTCCCTCCACCCCTATTCCTTCCTCCTCCCATTCCTATTCCTCCTGTCACCCCCCTCCCCCTCCCCCTCCCCTTCCCCCTTCCCCCTACCCATTAATAACCACAATTCTTTATAACAAATATATTACCTCATTTATCAGGTCTTTTGATATTGAATCTTTTTTTTTTTTTTACTTTTTTCCACCATTAAATTATTTTGCCGGAAACCTTTTGAAATGTTAATATATTTGTACTAGTAAATGGCTCTTATGTTAATAGTGTAAATTGTTCTATCTAATAAAACTTGTAGGTAAATTTGACGTAGATCCAATTTTTGTGTCTATTTTGATATCGGGGTTTTCCTCTGATATCGGTTTTTTCTCTGATATCGGTTTTTTTTCGCTGATATCGGGGTTTTTCCTCTGATATCGGGAGGGTTAGATAGGTGAGGTTAAATGACTGACAGACTATATATATGCTTGACTATTTCTCTCATTTAGGAGATAATAGAGTAGTTAGGTCATTTATACAGGCAGTTAGAAGTATCATTAAGAGACTGATATTAAACGCTACAGTAATCTTGTTGTGGGTCATGACGTCACTGGTTGCTTATATCGCCATAATGGACGTTTATTGGTCGGCGCGTTGACGTCACTGCCGCAGTATTGTGTTGTTGTCATCTTTCCTCCGCCGCCATGTAGAATTGTACCATGACGCCACGGTCTGATTATTACCACCTAACCTAACCTAACCTAACCTAACCTAACCTAACCTAACCTAACCTAACCTAACCTAACCATTATCAATCTGTGTTTACTTAATTGTGAATAGAACTCATAATAAAACCACTTTGATTTGACATGAAAGGGGAGATTTTTGACTGTTAATACGGCAGTGCAGTCCACCAACAGAATAGGTGGTGGTGGTGTGGTGGCAGGGCGGGCGGCAGGATAGTGTGTAGGTGGTGGTGGTGTGTGGCGGTGGTGGTGGTGTGGTGGTGGCGGTGTGTGGTGGGTAGTGGTGTGGGTGTAGTGGTGTGTGGCGGTGGTGGTAGAAAGGCAGGCAGCAGGATAGTGGTAGTGGTGGTGGTGGCGGTGGTGGTGGTGGCGGTGGTGTGGCAGGTGGTGTGGTGGCAGTGGGTGGTGGTGGTGGTGGCGGTGGCGGCGGCGTGGCAGGATGGTGGTGGTGGTATAGTGGGTAGGTGGTGGTGGTGTGGTGTATCAGCGTCTTGAGCAAACTGTAAATATTTGTCCCAGCTTAATTAAATGAGGGTGTTTCCAACCGAAATTTGTGATAAGGGAAGAGGGGAGAGAGAGAGAGAGAGAGAGAGAGAGAGAGAGAGAGAGAGAGAGAGACAATATTAATTATCGTTTCCTGGGAAATAAAAATGTGTTAGATACCGGAAGGACATGTGTCACCATGTCATTAGTGCACACCTGTCATCCACCTGTCACACACCTGTCATCCACCTGTCACACACCTTTCACACAACTGTCACACACCTCTCACATAACTGTCACACCTCTCACACATCTCACACACCTATCACCATGGCCAGTACTGCACTCGACCATCTTCACTTCCCAAACGGTAAAGTCATGGTACCCATTCTCAGATAGGTCGACCAGGAGTGCCCCCCCCCACCGTGAACCAAGGACCCTTTAGGACACAAAATGAGCGTTCTATTCACTCAGCCACCGCACCTCTTACATAACCTTGTTCTAGGTATTAATATTTATACCCGGAGTGAGGTTGACAGGAAGACGTCAAGCAGGATGGTCGATAATGACATGTCAAGAAAGCTAAAAAAATCACCTTTGTTGTAACCTGTGGCTTAGCACCCTCTTAGCCCCACTAACATTATCATAGGTCAAGATGGGTGATTATTATGTTTTTGTTTTTATTATTGTTTTTGTTCGTGTTTTTACTTATGGTGTTGATGTTTGTTCTCTGTAGTTGATGTTCTCTCTCTCTCTCTCTCTCTCACCCTCGAGGGGCCATGCCCAGGGGTGGGGGGGAGGGGGGGAGGGGGTGGACAATACCTCATTATCTCCCCCTCTTTCCCTTAAGTTGCCTTTCCCTCTCATTTTTTTTCTCTCCCTTTCCTCCTCTTCACTCTCCCCTCTCCCCCTTTTATTTTTCTCTCTCTCTGTTTTACCATTCCTCTCTTATTCCCCCTATCTTACTTGCTTCTCTCCTTCTCTTCTATTACTCTCTGTTTTTCTCCTTTCTCTCTCCCTCTCTTTCTCTCTTTCTCTCTCTCTCTTCTCCTCTCTAAAAAAAAACACAAACAAAACAAAAAAAACAAAAAAAAAAAACAAAACAAAACAAAAAAAAAAAAAAAAAAAAACAAAAAAAAGGAGGGAGAAGGGGGAGGAAGGGGGGAGGAGGGGGAAGGGGGAGGAGAAGAGGGAGGAGGGAAGGGGGTGGGGAGGGAAGGGGGGGGGAGGGGGGGTGGGGGGAGAGGTGGGAAGGGGGGAGGGGAAGGGGGGGGAGAGGGGGGGGGAAGGGGGGGGGGGGGTGGAGGAGGAAGGGGGGGAAGAGGGGTGGGGAGGAGAAGGGGGGAGAGGGTGAGGAGGGGAGAAGAAGAGTGGGTGGGGGAAAGGGTGGGGAGGGGGAAGAGGGGAGGAGGGAGAAGAAGGTGGGTGAGGGAAGAGGGTGGGGTGAGGGGAAGAGGGGGGAGGAGAAGGGGGGACAGGAGGAAACAACCACGTCCAACCATCAACCCACCCCAACCCACAACCCACGTCCAACCCTTCAACCCACGTCCAACCGTCCAACCCACGTCAACCTCCACGTCCCAACCTCCAACCCACGTCCCAACCCTGTCCAACCCACGTCCAACCCAGTCCAACCCACGTCCTAACCCACGTCCCAACCCACGTCCACCACGTCCCAACCCATGTCCAACCCATCAACCCATGTCAACCCACGTCCAACCCATGTCCAACCCACGTCCTAACCCACGTCCAACCCTGTCCAACCCACGTCCTAACCCTGTCCAACCCACGTCCTAACCATGTCCAACCCATGTCCCAACGTCCTAACCCTGTCAAACCCACGCCTAACCCACTTCCGCCCTACCTGTCCACCACAAAAAAGTGCCCATTTCCAGCCATCAATCTGGGTCAACCTGGACACCCCCCTCCTCTCTCTCTCTCTCTCTCTCTCTCACACAAAACCGTTTTTTCCTGTCTCCTTCCCCTTCCTCTCTTTCTCCTCTCCCTCCTCTTTCTCTCTCCCATTTTCTTCCTTCGTCTTTTTTATAACATGTTTTTTCCCTCATCAATCATTCTCTCTCTCTATCCTTCATTCCTTCATTGTCTCACCTCTTCTTCCACCCTCCACAAACGAGAAAAATACAAATTAAACAAGATCACGTCCCCCTCCTCACCCCCTCCTTCATCCTCCTCCCCTCCCTCCCCCTCACCCTCCTTCACCCTCCCCTCTCACCTCCCTCCACCTCCCTTCCCACCCCTCCTCCTTCACCTCCTCCTCACCCCCTCTCACCCTCCTCACCCCCCTTCCCCTCACCCTCCTTCACCCCCTCCTTCCCCCTCACCCTCCTTCCCCCTCCTTCACCCCCCTCCCTCCCCCTTTCACCCCTTCCCCCCCCTCCTTCACCTCCCTTCCCCACCCCCCTCCTTCACCCCCTCCCCTTCCCCTCACCCCCTCCTTCACCCCTCCCTTCCTCACTCCCTCCTTCACCCTCCCTTCCCCTCACCCCTCCTCCCCCTCCTTCACCCCCCCCTTCCTCACCTCCCTCCTTCACCCCTCCTTCACCCCCCTCCCTCACCTCCTCCTTCACCCTCCTTCCACCCTCCTCCCTGATTGATATTGACAGGGGGTGACCGGAAATCAGCCATTGGTTATACATACAAAGGCTCGACGTTGCCAGTCTAGGGTGGAAGATATCGTACTGCTTAATGAATAGATATATTATTTTTAAATATTTCTATCGACGACGCAAATGAAACTCAGTGATGTTAATAAATTCAAAATTGTTGGGATGTTAGTTTATATTGGTGATTTAAAATTGACTGTATATTAATGTTACTGAAAACTCGTGTACTGAGGACAATCGTTTATTGGCTCGATTATCAAAACCAGGAAGTAGAACAGTACTCTTAGACGGTTTCTGATTGGACGAATCCATCACATGAGCCACCAATCACAAGGTTCATCTGGACGTGAGCACCAATGATAAGGCTCGTTAATGATGAGCTGCCAATTAGTACTGGTCTTTTGACGATTTGGTGGTGTTGATGCTTTAAGGTGTGTGTGTGTGTGTGTGTGTGTGTGTGTGTGTGTGTGTGTGTGTGAGGGAATAATGAAGAAGGGAAACAAGAAGAAATTGATGATGATAGGTGGAATTAAAGCAATGTTGAGATATTACGAAAGAGGAATAATGATGATGAAGAAGAAGGGGAAGAAACAAATGGTGATGATGATAAAGAAAGAAAGAAGTTAAGTAATCAGTAATAACGCCAGAAGAAGACGGTGAAAATTGATATAATGAAAGAGGGAGAAGATGAAATTGACGATAATGAAGGAAGAGGAGAAAGAAGAAAGAAAGAAAACAAGAAAAATAACAATAAAAATGGAAGAAAAGAAGAAAAAATTAAAAAAAAGGGAAAATAAGAAGACAAGAAAAACAACAACAATAACGAAAGAGGAGAAACAAAAAAGACCAAGAAACACACAAGAAAGTGATAAAAAAGCGATAAAGTGAGAGAGAGAGAGAGAGAGAGAGAGAGAGAGAGAGAGAGAGAGAGAGAGCAAAATTAATCTTTACCATAAATCCACACAATGGTTTTTATTTTTATTATTATTATTGTTGTTTTTTACTTATTTTTGTTCCATTTCTTGATTTTGTTTGCTTTCTTTGTTCCTTTGTTTTGCTTTTGTTGTTGTTCTGTTGTTGTTTTAGTCTCTGATTTTTTTTTACACCAACTAATCTTCAAATATCCAAGTATCCACATCCAACAAACTGCTGATATCCACACATTCACATCCAACTAACCGCAAGCATCCCCAACATTCTTATCCATTAATATCCACACTATCACATCCACTACTCTTATTATCCACACACGATCACCTGAAAACTTATTAATATCCACATTCCAAAATTACTAATATCCACACATTCGTTCTTCCATCCAGATGTTGATGTGGCGGGAGCGGATGCCGTATCCACAGAACGTTTTGCGGAATGTGGCCCGTAAGAATTGTGGCACGGAGTGGGTATTCCTCGCCGATGTGGATATTGTACCTATACCTGGCCTCTCTGATAACCTGGCAGCCTTCCTCGTCTCCAACACAGCCACCAGGTGTAAGAAGTAAGTGTCGTGTAGTCTGTCTGTCTCTCTGTCTGTCTGTCTTTCTGTATCTGTCTGTCTGTCTGTCTGTCTGTCTCTCTGTCTGTCTCTCTGTCTGTCTGTATCTGTCTGTCTGTGTAGAAGAAAAGCAGATACAACTCTCGCCTCTTATCTCAAAGGTACACTGGTTCGAGCCCCCGAGACACGCCTAATAAACCCAACTCATAATAGGTACCTGATTTTACAGTTGGGGGAAGAAGATGCTATACAGTGCAGTGTCTTATATACATTATGCCCATGGGAGTCACTATCACTAGGAGGAAGAAGGAAGTGTCTCATTATAACAGCCAGTGACCTCATTACCCCAATCTGCTAATGCCTGATAATCGGCCCTCAAGGACAAATCACTTTATGGAGCAGTCTCTAATAAAACTACTTCAGTGGCGAATAAAAATTGTGCAAGAATTGTGTGTCGTGTTTTTTTTCAGTAATGTTGAAATGGGGAGGAGGTTAACGCCATCCCTGTGTGTGTGTGTGTGTGTGTGTGTGTGCGTGTGTGTGTGAGTGTGAGTGTGTGTGTGTGTGTGTGTGAGTGAACATTGGGGTGTCATAGTTGTCATATCAGCTGTAGTTCTTTAACGTGACGTCAAAGGATCCAGTGCCACTATTTACTAGGTCACGAGGAGGGGAGGAAGGAGGGTGGTAGTAGGTCAGTTGAGGTTAATCTGAAGAAAAAAAGTTAATTAATATTATTTCACCTGGTGGGAGGTCAATACAGGTCATTTATCATAACTATGGGGTCAAAGTTATGGTCAGTCACTGAGGCTATAGGCACGAGGTCAATTACAGGTCAATTAGGTTAGATTAAGTGAGGTTAAGTTGGTTAATCTCTAGGTGAAACAAGCTTGAGTGTCTTATCTTCATGTGATCTAGAGAGAGAGAGAGAGAGAGAGAGAGAGAGAGAGAGAGAGAGAGAGAGAGAGAATTAAGTGAAAAGTTTAGAAATTTCAAAAACAAAAATCAAAAAATCCTGGAATTGCCTCACATGGCCGAGTACAAGTGCCTTATTGCGTACACTTGTTCAGTGTGGCGTAGAGTCAATGAGGTGTGTACGGAGAGTTGTGGTGTGGTGAAGGTACACATACACACTCAACATACATGCATACACACAGTACACACACACCTATACACTCACATACATACACTACACTCGCCTATACTCGCATACACGTGTGTTTGGGTCGATAAATATGTACCTCATGGGTGTTTTCTCTCGATCAGTATGCCTTTGTGTGTGTCTGTGTCTGTGTGTGTCTGTGTCTGTGTGTGTGTGTGTGTCTGTATATATATCTGTGTCTGTTTGTTTCTGTCCGTGTCTGAAAGTCTGTGTTTTATTTTATCGTCATTTTTCTGTTCGTCTATCGCGTGTACTGAAGCCATTTGGTCACACAGGTAATTAACTAGTATATACACCTGGTAGATGCATGTTATTAATGCACCTGGTACCACAGCTTAATTTACACCACCTTAATTAATGTATACGGGTGATGTTTACCCGTGTGGTGGTACAGGTGTTAAAACAAACCTTAATTAACATGTACAGGTGTTATTATATAGACCTTAATTAACATGCCCAGGTGTTATAAGCTCGTGGGGTTCTACAGGTGTGCGTTCGTGGTACCAACTTATGAGGTGGATGAGAGGGCGCCACTTCCACACAACCGCTCCACCCTCCTCCACCTGGCTGGTAAGGGCAGAGCCAGGCCATTCCACCAGAAGGTCTTCGTTCACAACCAACACGCAACCAACTTCTCCAGGTGAGTTCCCTTTACCTGTCTGTGTTATGAAGTAAGGTTACGGTATGGTGGGCGGGGTTAGGTTGGTTGATGTGTACTGTAAATAGATCTGTTTTTTACACGTACACATGCACACACACACACACACACACACACTCTCTCACTCACACACTCTCTCTCTCTCTCTCTCTCTCTCTCTCTCTCTCTCCAACAAGAAATCTCGCTAAACCTTCTCCCTCCTCCTTCTCCTCTCCGTGTCATTCAACGAGCTAACAGCCAATTACGAGCCAACTACGTAATTACCATAATCACAATACCACTCCAGGGGACATCGTCGAAGGTTCGTACCCAATCCCCTTCTCCACTATCCACTTAACACCTTTATGGACTTGTTACATAAGGGTGAATTTCTCCTTGACGGGGTGGCAGGTGACTTAGGTCCTTCTTACGCCTGGTGGTTAAGATGTTAACGATTGTATTGTCCCGCGTCGTAAGTGGGGTTTATGGCAGGTATTCACAAGGGGATGGGTATTAATCGCTCGTCTTGAGAAGATTTTTAAAAGGTTAATGATTTGAATTTTTAGTGAAGAAATTTGTCTTAGAAATATGAATTGAATTTATATTTTTTTTTATTCTGATGAAGTGAATTATTTATATTATCTGTGTTAATTAGTCTTTATTAATTGTATTTAACTTGAGTACGATAACTTAACCCCTTGAGTATGATGACTTAAGTGCCGTTAGTTATAGTGCTCAAGGGATTACTCATAAAATATTGTTAGGTTAAGTTAGGCTAGGTCAGGTCAGGTTAGGTTAAGTTAAGTTAGGTCAGGATAGGTAAGGTTAGGTTAGTTCAGGTTAGGTCGGGTCAGGTTAGGTCGGGTCAGGTTAGGTTAGGTCAGGGTCGGGTCAAGTCAGGTTTGGTCAGGTTAGGTAAGGTCAGGTTTGGTTAGGTTAGTTTTATTGGAATTATATGCAGCAGGATGACGGTATTAACATATATTGTATAGATATTAGTAAGAGAGACTCCATTATGATATGATGTACTTGACTTTGTTTGTTTGTTTGTTTATTTATTATGTGTTCATTATAGCAATAACATAATGAAGTGCAATGATACATTAAAACATAAACACACACACACACACACACACACACACACACACACACACAGTGACTACCGATGTTAACTAAATGTTTGTATTAGTGAGGCAGCTAATTGAATATTTTTCTTGTTAGGACTTGTCTGTGGTTTCATTTTTGTTGTTTTATTAATTTTTTGGATGGATTTTATTTGCTTTCTGTGTGTGTGTGTGTGTGTGTGTGTGTGTGTGTGTGTGTGTGTGTGTGTGTGTGTGTGTGTGTGTTTGTGTGTGTGACGTCACTCTTCATGGATCCCCCACTCACACGTCTTCACTAACTCCCTAAGAGCTTCAAGATGCCAGCATGAATCATTTCTCTATCTTCTCCCGTGAAATTATGATACTCGTAAAATGTTTGAACCTGTGTTAAAGATGTTATCATTTTCGTAGTTGTGTTGTGTTGGGATTTATGAGGGCGTAAATATCTGGGGAGGGACTGCAAGCGTAATTGGGTCGAGATAAATAAATATAAAAGTCCGTGGAATTTCAAGTAACATTCAGCCTCTGTGACCTGCCAGGGGCCACCCAGTCAGCGTAATGCTTCCCACACATCCATAATTGAGTTTCCATTCAGACCAACTTTTAAATATTGGTATTCTGGATGTGCTAAAAAAAAAAAAACGCCGAGAGAGATAAAAAAAAGTGATTTATTTTTTTTCCCAGCAGTGACATGTTGTAAAAGTCATTTCAGGATTAGTTTGGCAGTTTTGTTGACACGTTAAGTTGAGTGAGTGGGAGCAGCAGCATTACTGGACCAGAGGCGGGCTAGTCTCCCTGGCGCCTGCTGAGTCTCCCGCCATCATCTGCAAGTCTCTCCAACAGTTTTGTGATGTTAAATCAGTTTTATTAACCATATGGGCCTCTGACTTGACCTTTTAATATCTGGAGAAAAAATTATCAGATGTACATTATTTTTTTCGCAGTTATCATAAAAAAAAATTCTTATACGTTATTGAACCTTTAATTTTACCAGTGATAGTCTTATACAATTCAATATAAACAAAAACATATATATTATCATTTACTTGTTGTTATTGACGGATGGGGGATTAAAGAAGTATCATTGAGTGGAATAATAAGTCCAAAACAATAAGATTATTTATAAAGTATATTTAAAGTGATAAATTAAAATTGACTAGATGTAAACGCTCCCATAAGGTTCTCTGGTTATCTCCTGAGGCACTCCTGGTTGACCCACTTGTGAACGGGTGCCACCAGACTGAATGGTCGTTAAAGGGAAGGTAGTTAGGGGATGAAGGGAAGGTACTTAGGTGTAGTACTGAGCCGTAGTGTACAGTAATGAGCACCACTGAACCGTTATCCCATGTGGTTAGTGATGTATTGGTCAATTAAGTATATTGCCTCTCTAATGGGCCAATTATAGAGCTAAACGGAATATTAAGGGCATCGTTAATTAGGATCACGTGAAGATTAGACACCCCAGCGTATTTCACCTACTAATTAAAACACCCATACCCTAACCTAACCTGACCTGACCTGACCTGAGCTGACCTGACTTAACCTAACCTAACCTTACCCAACCTAACCTTATCTGACCCAACCTAACTAACCTAACCTAACCTAAGACAAGAAGAAAGAAAAGAAATACAGTTAAAAAGTAATTTACATAATATATGACACCGGCGGGAAATTTAAGTGTCCCATGAATACTTTGTAAATATTAATAAATTAAAAACATAAGATATTGTTGTAGAATTTTTTGCATAACTTTATACACAATGAAGAACATTTAAAGTTATTTGTTATTTTGTTATTGTGATGTTATAATATGTTACTGCGCCTCGCCTCACCTCACCTCACCTCGCCTCACCTCACCTCACCTCACCTCGCCCCGCCCCCCAGGTAACGTTAGAGTGTTTAATCATCAGGTGAAATAAGCTGGGGGGAATGGGTGGAGGTAGGAAGTGGGTGGAGGGGATGGGTGGAGGAGTAGGGGTTGGTGAAGGATGGGTGGAGGAGGGGTGGGTGGAGGAGGGGTGGGTGAGGGAGGGATGGGTGAAGGAGGGGATGGGTGTGAGGAAGTATCATGACCCGTATAAATTGAGAAAGTTATTTGCATAATTTATTTATTTTTGTTATATATTTACTTCCTCCAGTAACTCATTTTTTTTGCTGTTCGTTAAGTGAAGCCGACAGGTGCATTGTCTCTTCCCCAGGTAAGATTAAAACTAATTAATCGTGGGGAAATTTTTTTTTGGGGGGGGGGAATTAAGGTCATATTTTTGTGTCCGTCATAGTTAAGTGAATCCGTTTCAGGGGAATTTTTAGGAGTGTCAAGGTTGGTGGGGAAATATTGAATCACGTGTGGCTGTGTGAGAATTCGTGATGGCGCTTATGTTTGGGGAAATTCTTCGTGTTTTAGGATTATGTTTAGGGAAATTCTTCGTGTTTTAGGATTATGTTTGGGGAAATTCTTCGTGTTATAGGATTATGTTTGGGGAAATTCTTCGTGTTTGTACCCTAACTTTGGGGAAACTCAAGCTTGTCCCTTAACTGATTCCACTTAAAAATATTCTCACATTAATTAAAAAAAAAAACTCTTTATTCCCTAGGATTAAATTAAGAAAAAGGAACCATACACTTTTCCCGGATACACTTGTGATCTTAAGTGTATCAGGATTTTTATATTAAGTTTATCGCGGTAAGATTATCCAACGTCTCGAGGCGATGTTAAACTCCTCTTAAAGATATTTTAGAAGATCTTGAAGATTTTCGGGAATCTTATGGCCTCGAAGGATGTGTTTCAGTAATATTTTCCCGTGTGGCTCAGATGGACGGGTTAGGTTAGGTTAGTGTAGTAAAATTTTTGTTATATATTTTTACTTATTTTACTTTTTCTTTCATATGATTTTTTTTAATATTGTTATAATTCGGGAATTTATTATATTTAGGGAGATTTTGTTAAATTTTAGGGACATTTTTCAATAATTAGGACAAATTTGGATATAAAATAGAGAACTATTTATATAATTAGGGAAATATTTTACTATTACGGAGATTTTTATATAATATCTAGGAAGTTGGAGGAAGGGAGGGAGGGGGGGGGAGGGGAGAGGCAAGAGGGGAGCAAAGTGAAGTGCAGTGAAGGTTGATGACGTAGTATTTATCTGAGAGGGAAGGAGGAAAGGAGGGAAGAAGGGGGGTGGAGGGAAGAAGGGGAAAAGAAAAGAGCGGAATGAAGGGAAAGGTGGAGAAGTGGGAGAGGAAGGGAAGGGTAGAGAGGAAGGAGAGGAGGTGAAGGTGAGGGAAGGGCTGGAGAAGAAGGAAGGGGTAATGGGAAGGAAGTCACACTCAGCCGTCAGGGTTAAAAGTCCTGAGAAAAGTTTAGACATATTTAAGGAAGAAAAAAATAAGAAGGAAAGGGAGGAGTAGGGAGGAAAGGGGGGAGAGGAAGGAGATGGAGGAGGAGAAAGAGTGGGGAGGAAGGGGGAAGAGGAGAAAGGAGGAGGGGGGAAGAGGAGGAGGAAGAAGAAGAATGGTAGTAAAGAGAGAGAGAGAGAGAGAGAGAGAGAGAGAGAGAGAGAGAGAGAGAGAGAGAGAGACAGGTGATAATGAGATCTTAATGACAGTGTATGGAAGGTGAGTGTGTTTGGCAGGTGAGGGGAAGAGGGTAAGTGTCTAGGCGAGCAGGTAAGACACACACACACACACACACACACACACACACACACACACACATACACACACACAGAACTTGATATTTTACGTGTCATGGTGTTGTGTGCCTTGAGGGAGACCATCTGCTGATATGGCGGAATTATTTTACTGTACCTTTGTTGTTTTTCCCTGTGTGTGTGTGTGTGTGTGTGTTCTTGGTCGTGTGTGTAGGTGGGTGTTATGTGGGGAGGTGTATGTATGTATGTATGTATGTATGTATGTTCCACTCACCAGCCAGACATCCTTCCATCTTTTACTTACATTTACAACAAATTTTTTACCCTACAATACAGACGTGAGATAATAACTAAATCACTACACTTAAACCCGTAACGACGCTGTTAAGGTAAATTCTCAAAGACTCGTGTAATCAACTTCTTCCCCTTGTAGGTAGGTGAAGGTCTTAACCCATACTGTACCACCAATGGCTACTATAACCCACTGTGCATCACATTTACACCCATAGCACCCACATTTCCCTCTCATATACTCTTTCCAAGCCTCCCTCCCTTTCCCACTCACCCTACCTCCCACTCTCTCTCCCTCTCACCACCTGGTCTTGCCACCCTTTCATCATCAACTTTCTGATGACGTGATCCCTTCCCACAATACGTCAATTTCCACCCTCTTTCCCCTCCTTCCTTCCTCCCTCTCTTTCCTTCCCTTCCCACCTCCCCCCCCCATCTCTCTCTCTCTCTTCCCCTCCCCTTCCCCACTCCCTCTCTTTCCCTCCCACTCTCTTATTGGAAGGGAGGTTTACTGAGGAAGGAGGAAGTGAAGGAAGAAGGAAGGAATGGGCGTAGGAATGGAAAACAGAGGAAACAGAAAGGAGGAAGGAGTGGGAAAAAAGCAGGAAGGAGGGGAAAGAAGGAAGGAGAACTATGTTGGCAGGGAGAGGAGGTAGCTGAGAGAGGGATAAACTTGAGGAAGGGAACTGAAAAAAAATGAGGAAAGGGTAGAGAGAGAGAGAGAGAGAGAGAGAGAGAGAGAGAGAGAGAGAGAGAGAGAGAGAGAGAGAGAGAGAGAGAGAGAGAGAGAGAGAGAGAGAGATCCCAACACGAAGGCATGAGTTCCCTCCTCATATTCAAAACACGGAGAGATTTCTGGTTGGTCTCTTCCTCCTGCACCTTATCGTCGACAACTGCACGAGAAAACACAAGGAACTCCTCATCTTATAGACTCCGGATGCTGTAGCTGGAAGGGAAGACTTGACATATCACCACAGACACATCTTCATCTCAGAGTCTGGACGCAAGAGGACCTGACATATCACCACAGACACATCTTCATCTCGGAGTCTGGACGCAAGAGGACCTGACACATCACCACAGACACGTCCTCATCTCAAGAGTCTGGACGCAAGAGAAGCTCACATATCAACACAGACATCAGGGGGACGCTTGAGTGGGTGGCTTTTCCTGTCTTCTTCAGGGTTGAGATACTACTGCCGGGTTTCTCACTTGACACCACCTCGGGGGACGACCTGAAGAGTCTCACAAGACGACTAGGTGACGCGAGAACGACCAGAAGATGACCACAAGATAACCAGGTGACGCAAGGACGACTACAAAACAACCAGACGAGAGACGACCACAAGACCTATAGAAAACGACCATGGTTTTACATCACACATAGATTGAGGCAATTCAGTGAGTTAACCAGCTGCAACGTCTCACTCACAGATGGTTGAAGGGCTTAGCTCACAGATGGCCGCAGCTGGAGTCTTTATTAACCATAAGTGTCCAATAGGGTAAGACATTAAAACAAACTGAGTGGGGATAACAATAGCGAGAGGCGAGGATATTGGAGGTAGAGACAGACAGACAGACAGACAGACAGTGGTAATGAGAGGAGAAAGACAAAGGAAGGAGAGAGAGAGTGTATGAAGGAGAGAAAGGGAAGGAAATGCGAAAGGAGGGAGAGAGGAAGACTGGAGAGGGTAAAGGTGAAGGGGGGGGGAGAGGCTAGAGAGAGGGCGAGAGATAGGGAGGGAGGAAGGGCAAGAGATAAGGAGGGAGGAAGGGCGAGAGATAAGGAGGGAGGAAGCGCAAGCGGGAGGAAGGGCAAGAGGGAGGAAGGGCAAGAGGGAGGAAGGGCAAGAGGGAGGGAGGAAGAAAGGGGAAGCTTCACCACCATCCTGTATCACAGTTTTATAGGCTGGCACGATCTTATCACCATGATCCTTCGCCTCCCTTCTTGGTTAGGATTTTCAAAGGATCCACAGCAAAAAAAAAATAATAATCCTTCTAACTTATGATATTGGGGACCCGTTCATCTGCCGTCACCTCAGCTCCACCATGATAGATTCTTAAACCCCATAACAGGATATAATAGAAAACATGTAGTTGCGGTTGAGTCTCGGTTCAATATCATGTTTTATCGTAGTCTGTGAGGTTCGTTCACACATCCATCTCTGAGCAGGCGTTTAAGTGAGATTGATGGTTTTATATTTTTACAACCACGAGAAAAGAATATCAACGTATATAGCCTACGAGAAAACATGGTGGTGGTGGTGTGGTGTTGGTGAGTTACGAGATGTTATGGTGTAAGAAATGGTGTTAATCTAGTGTTAATATCGAAACAAAGAAAGTAAGATCAATTGTTTGGGTGGTAGGAAGGTCGTGTATGGCACCACAATACAATTAATGGCGCGGAATGGCGTCCTTTGGGAGGAAGAAAAGAGAAAAAATTATCTTCCACCTGGATGAGTGAGGCTCAGGGACCCCTCGTATAAGAAAAACAAGAACGCAGCGAACCATAACAAACCCACTATTTTTTCCTCCAACTAAAACTGATAGACATTCATCCTCAACATTACTTATAAAAAAATAAAATAAAAAAAATAAATAAATAAATAAAAAAGTAAGATATTTATTTGTATACGAAGAAATACTCGGTTTAATAAGTAATTTTATCATTATTGAAGGCGGTGACATCACGATTCAAGATGGTGGCACGTACAGAAAAACATCTCACCACAACAAACTCGAAGCTCTTAATCCTAACCTAACCTAACCTAACCTAACCTAACACTCTCTAGCCACCAATACTATATAAAAAAAAGCAGTATTAACTATTTCACATATTTATATATCTAGGTAGGCCTATATATATGAACGAGGAGATATAAGTCGATTATATATATTTTGCTGTGATATAGGTGAAGGGAGCATTCACAAGGGGGGAGGAGGGGTCGGTGTAGAGGAGGGGAGGGGATGGCGAGGAGGGAGGGATGGTGAGAGGAGGGGGAGGAGGAGGGAGGGATGGTGCGGAGGAGGGATGAGCCTGGCTTAGGGGGGAGGGGGAGAGGGGGGAGCTTACAACACAAACAAAAGCGCAGCGTACCATAGGGGATTCAGAACACACACACATACACACACGCACACATACACACACGCACATACATACACACACATACACGCACACAGTAGGGGGTGTCTGTAAGGTCCTCTACACCGCCACATCATTATAACACAATACCCGCCTTTGAGCAGTGGATGATGATGGTGGTGGATGATGGTGGTGGTGGATGATGATGATGGTGGTGGATGATGATGGTGGGGGTGTGGATGATGATGGTAGGCTGGTGGATGTGGATGATGAGTGGTGGATGATGTGGTGGTGGATGATGATGGTGGTGGATGATGATGGTGGGGGTGTGGATGATGATGGTAGGCTGGTGGATGTGGATGATGATGTAAAAGATGAAATTGAGAAAATGAATAAATCATGATTAGACATAAAGAGAGAGAGAGAGCGAGATATAATTACATACTCACTCCTTAACTTTCCTCGTTCCATTTTTCTCAATTTTTCTCTCGTTTCTTATCTCCTTTCTCTTCTTTTATCTCCCATCTTTCTTTCTACACTATTTTCTACTTTATCTCACTTTCCTCACCTCTCTCTCTCTCTCTCTCTCTCTCTCTCTCTCTCTCTCTCTCTCTCTCTTATAACACCTATAGGATGCCACTATTACCTATCCACAGAATATATAGGAATTTGGCCCTTTTTTTACATATGCTATAAAGGTATTTTTTCCACGACGTGTATAGGGGAAAATTTAATTAAGAAAACGTGTTGAAATATATAGGAAATTGACCTTTTTCGACAGGTGCTATAAAGGTGTTTTTTCCCTTGACGTGTATGGTGGGAAAATTTAAATTAAAAAAAGAGAATTTCGACCTATTTGACACCGTGTATAAGAGCGTTTTTTCCACTGTAAATAAAGGCATATCTCTCGTTATAATGACACTAATATACAGGGAGATCATGAATTTAACCCTTATGGACGCAGGGTATAAGAGTCAATTCTCACATGATTAAGGTTTGGTGGAAAATTGGGTTAAAAAAAGTTGAGAATTTGACCCTTATTGACAGAGTATATAAAGGCTTTTTTAGCGATTAGGTTGAGATGTATTTCGTATTCTTGTCACTTTCTTGTATGGAGATGTTATTAAGAGGGAGAGGAGGAGGAGGAGGCGAGGGTGTGAAGGAAGAAGGAGAGGAGAAGGAGGAGGAGGAGAGGATATAGTAAAGGAGGAAGAAGGGGAGGCGGAGGAGGAAGAGGAAAGACGTGACGATAATAAATACATAAAAAGAAAAAGAAAAAACAACACTAATATTTGAGGATAGATAATGTCGCTGTTGGCAACACTGTATGATGGTGTTTTGACTCTTCTTGGTGAACTGGTAACACTGATTTACAACTTTATTGGTATTTTATTCCTTATTTACTTCTTTCGTTCTCTGTTTCCTTCCTTTCTTTCTTTCTTTCTTTCTTTCTTCTATCTTTCTTTCCCTCCCTGGCCCCTCCCTCCCTCCCTCCCTCCCTCCTCCCTCCCTCCCTCCCTCCCTCCTCCCACACAACACCAGTATAGGGCACACCAGCATCAAAGTATTACCATAAGATGACCCATAAATCCGGCTTACGTACCGACCCAGTAAATGACCTCTTCTTAGACTAGATGGGGCGACCAGCTCACCCATCCTTATAGCTAGATGGAGTCTCTCTCTCTAGATGGAGAGAACCTGTCCTTCTCTAGCCATACCCCCATCACTATATATATATCTAGATGGCAGAATATCATTAACAGGATGGAAGGATAATTTTAGTATAAGAAAACATAATCAAATCACATTAATTATAAACTTCTTAAAAAAATATATATATATATATTCAAAAAATCACATTATTTAAAGAAGGGAAAAATTTTTGTTTCCCTAAAAAAAAAGTTTGAAAGGGTCACTACTATCGACGTGCATTATGACTCTGATTTACATAATGGAGGTCATCAAATAGGAGAAGCGTGGACATTAATCAGAAGAAAAAGAGATACTGAATTTACATAAGTCTGTCATCGAAGAGTTTTATAGTAGAAAATATGAAAGAATGTAGAAAATGTTGTGGGGGGAGTAGAGATATGTGGAATGGATGTTGGTTTGTATGCTCTCTCTCTCTCTCTCTCTCTCTCTCTCTCTCGATCAAGGAGAAGGGTGGCAGAGGGCCAAGAGGTAATGACCACTTGGCCCAGCCTCCAGGTTATTTTAGGTCATCCCAGGTCAATTCAGGTCACTCACAGGTAAACATAGGTCACTCCTGAGCAACATAGATCATCCCAGGTCATCTTAGTTCATCCCAAGTTAACTCCAGGTCATCCCAAGTTACATAAGGTCACTTCAAGTCACACCCAAATCAATTCAGGTCAATCCAGGGCATCTCAGGTTAACGTAGGTCATCTCAGGTCGTTCCAGGTCGCTTTAGTTCTCCCTCACTCGAACCTGAGTGACGGGTGAGATGGATGGATGGATGGCAAGGCTGATATTGATCTTGATGGATGAGAGGGTAATGGAGAGGAGAATAATGGTGATAGTTAGATAGATAGATAGATAGTTGGATAGATAGATAGATAGGTAGGTAGGTAGATAGATAGATAGATGGATCGATGGATAATATAGATAGATAGATTGATAGAAATGTGGGTTAATATATAGAAGGATAGATAGATAGAGAAAAAAAACATTTTAAGCAACATTTTCGATCTTGCAAAACTCTACGGTGTTTGCTACCCACGTTTAACTATCTTTGTAATTTATTATTATTATTATTATTATTATTATTATTATTATTATTATTATTATTATTATTATTATTATTATTATTATTATTATTATTATTATTATCATTATTATTATTATTGTGGTTACTATTATTATTATTATTATTATTATTATTATTATTATTATTGTGGTTACTATTATTGTTATTGTTATTATTATTGTTGTTTTATTTGTCTGTTTTTGTTGTATTTGTATTTTTTTCAGTCTCATCTCATAGGAGTTGTTCAGTTAATGAATTGAGTGTGTTTAAGTACCGTATTATAGAGTCTGTCTGTCTGTCTGTCTGTCTGTCTGTCTGTCTGTCTGTCTGTCTGATGACGTAGTTTTTGTCGGTGTTACTTGCAAGTTTTACGACTGTCCTTTGCTAACTTCAAGCAGTCTCTCTCTCTCTCTCTCTCTCTCTCTCTCTCTCTCTCTCTCTCTCTCGTTTTGCAACTTTTCACCAAATGGTCGACGGAAGAGTTAACGACAGGGCGACGAATCTGTTTGAGGAGCGGGTAACGAGTTGACGAGTGGATTAACGAGTTGACGAGTGGATTAACGAGTTGACGAGTGGATTAACGAGTTGACGAATGGATTAACGAGTTGACGAGTGGATTAACGAGTTGACGAGTGATTAACGAGTTGTCGAGTGGATTAACGAGTTGACGAATGGATTAACGAGTTGACGAGTGGGTTAACGAGTGTCCGAGAGACTTAACGAATAAGGAATTGGTTAGCGATTTGATGTGCGCTTAACGATTTGACGTATGGTTAACGAGTCTGGGTAGATTGACTTTAGGGTGTATTTAACGAGAGGTTAACGAGAAGAAGAGAGCCACACTGAGTCATTAAACGAGGCGACCCAACTGGAGAGTGTTATGGAGAGCCAAGGTACTGGTGTGTGTGTGTGTGGGGCGGGCCAGGAAGGAGAGAGGCAGTTCTTGGTGTGTGTCTGTTGTGAGCTGTTGTGTATAACTGAATATGGAGATAGAGAGAGAGAGAGAGAGAGAGAGAGAGAGACTACTGGGACGCTTGAGATTACCCCCCTCCCCCCTCCTCCCCTTTCCCCGATTTACCTCAAGGGATTCATGTAATGGCCCTAAGAAAACCAATCCCTAATCATCCCCCAAATGGGCTGCCGTAGGACCTTAAGGGATTCTTCTCCTGATTCCCATAAACGATTCTTAGCGGGAGAGAATCTTTGCACGACGGAGCTATGAATACTTAAGTGGATATGTTTTACAATGTGTCGCATAGTGGAGATACCAGCTAGGTACGTGGGAATGGGTACTGATCTTTGTGGGGGTGTGGGAGGTGTGTGGGTGGGGGAGTAGGGGGTAGGTGGGTGTGTGTGTCAGAGAATACAGAGAGAGAGAGAGAGAGAGAGACAGGAGGAGAGGAGGGAGGGGGAGAGGGAGAGGGAGAGAGGAGAACAATGGTTACAACAATAACTCTCCTCCTCCCCACCTATAGAGAATATAGCTGAGTGGGGTGAGGGCCTTCTGACTTATTGGTCGTGTCCCACTCCACCACTCGAAATGGATAAGGGGGGCGGGGGTAGAGAGAGGGGTGGAAGGGGGTGAAGTAGGGGATTGTAGAGGGTGAGAGGGGGTGAGGTAGAGGGGAGAGGGATGAGAGGGATAAGGGGAGGGGGAGAGGTAGAGGGGGATAAAAGGGGAACTATAATGAAAAGGAGGCAGACACAGACAGACAGACAGACAGACAGGCAGACAGACAGACAGACAGACAGACAGACAGACAGACAAAAACTTCATCATTCAGTCCAAAATTTCATCTTCGAGTTGTTTGTTTATCCTTAAAGATTGACTTGAAACTTCACTACACAAGCAAGAGTTTTGACGTTCCTTTGATATGTATAAATGTCTATCTATCTCTGTCTGTCTGTCTGTCTGTCTGTCTATCTATCTGGCAACTCTTCACAGTATCGGTAAGAAGGCTCTAGTTGGCCATAATCCTACGGTGACGTCACAGGCGGAGAGGATTGTGTGTGGTGGAGTCGTCTTACCTCAGGCGTTGAAGGACGTAATTGGTGGAAAGCTTTGGTGACGTCACAAGCAGGGACGTCTGTAATTGGTCGTAATCCTACCAGACGTCACTCCCCTCAAAGGAGGATGTGATTTCACGCACTCAATATAATTTCACGCACTCAATATAATTTCACGCACTCAATATAATTTTAATAACTATTTTTTTAGTGTTATTTTGGTATTTGATAATTCTTTAGTTAGATAGATTCTCATATAATTTCTTGAGATGAAACTTTGACACACTGACGGAAACACTAAAAACTTTGACGCTCTAGTACTGACATTCTGAAACGTTGGTACTCTTAAACCTTGGCACTCTGGCACTAGCTTTCTGAAACTGACACCGGTAGCTCTGAAACTCTTAGAACTTTGACACACCGGCACTCTGCAACTCTGGTACTCTTAAACTTTGACTCTGGCACTCTGAAAGACGCCATTAACATAGCTTTAGTGCACCGATAATTAAATAATAATCAACTGGTCCGGGTAATTTAGTTTCTGTCGTGACGCCTAAATGAATTTTTCTTGTACGGTGTTATTTAGTCGACATTAATTTCGCTGCGGTGATTTGGGTGTGTGTGTGTGTGTGTGTGTGTGTGTGTGTGTGTGTGTGAGAGAGAGAGAGAGAGAGAGAGAGAGAGAGAAGCTTGATGGGGGGATGAAGGAAGGGATGAAGTGGAAGGAAGAGGCGAAGAGGGAGGAAGAGGAAGGACAGAAAGGGTGGGAACAGGATGGAAGGAGGAAGATGGGTGAGTGGGGGGGTTGGTATGAAGCCAAACAATAACACTAAGGAAAACACAGTTTAATTAGTGTGTGTGTGTGTGTGTGTGTGTGTGTGTGTGTGTGTGGTGTGTGTACTGGCACTAGAGATATATTACTGCTATATAAAGGGTTTTTTTTAGGGTCCTTGTAAATCGTTTGTGTTGTGGCATTCCTAAAGCCAGAGAGGGGGGTGTGGGGAGGGGGGTGGGGGTGATGGATAGTGGAGGGGTGGGGTGGGGTGATGGATAGGGAGGGATGGGGTGATGGGGAGGGAGGTGGGGTGATGGATAGGGGAGGGGTGGGGTGGATGGGGAGGGGAGGAGGGGTGGGGTGATGGGTAGGGAGGAATGGGTGGGGTGATGGGGAGGGAGGGAGGGTGGGGTGGATGGTAGGGAGGAATGGGTGGGTGATGGGAGGAGGGAGGGGAATAGAGATGGAAGTGGAGGGGTTAATGAACGAGGAGTGGAAAGGGGCGATGGAGGAGGAGGAGGAAGGAAGGGAGGAAGGAGGTGGAGGGTGGCCTTGTCTCGCTAGATGATATATTTTCACTTGGCAACAAAGAAAGATTTTATTTTTGATATTTTTTTTCAGTTTATGAGTCTCTGTTTTGTACATATTTTGTATTACTTTTTGGTGATAATCCAACTTCTCATTTATCCTTAGTTATTGAGCGAGTACATTTTAGGACAAACAGACAGACAGACAGACAGACAGACAGACAGACAGGCAGACAGACAGACAGACAGGCAGGCACAGACAGACAGGCAGACAGACAGACAGACGACAGGCAGACAGACAGACAGACACAGGCAGACAGACAGACAGACAGACAGACAGACAGACAGGCAGACAGACAGACAGACAGAGCAGACAGACAGACAGACAGACAGACAGACAGACAGGCAGACAGACAGACAGACAGACAGACAGACAAGGAAAAAAAGGCAGTTCTTCACACCCTGGACAACTAAAGGGGCCTATCACACCAGGGGGCCCATCAGTCCACCTAGCCCCCATCAGTCCACCTAGCCCCCATCCACTGGGAACACCACCTCGCCTCTCACAAACTAATACATCACCTATTCATTACACAACTCTATTCATTATTATTCAGTATTATTTCCTATTTTTTTTATCGTATTTATAGCATTTATTTTACAACCTGTGGTGATGGGTGTGTTAAGTACAGGCCATTTTGTTGGTGGGTTTAATTTTGTGTTTTATTTCATCTTTTGCTTTTTGTTTTTTTATTTTTGTTTTACTTTGATAATTTATTTTCTTATTAAACCTTTTATTTTAAGTTAATTCGCAATTTTTGTTTTTTCATTCTAGTATTTTTTATTTATTTTTCCTTGTTATGTGTACTTGTATAATTCCACCTGGCAACCATGAATACCTCTAGTGGTTTAACGTGGTCAGAATTCTGGTAATTATCCCCACTAACGACCGTACTGCCTCAGTTTAACCACCCGTTAGTCCTCATTAGTGTCTGTCTCAGGGCTGACGGTAACCAGCTCGGGATTAATGTAGTTACAAGGATGTAAAGGATTTAAATTCCCGTTTTCTATGACTAATCCAATTTTTGACCTGATGTCCGTTTTCTATGACTCGACATCTATTTTTTTATAATCCACTTCAGTTTTTTGGACAAAGTTCCTATTTTCTTATAGTCAGCCACATTTATTTTTGTAATATTAGATAAAAATTTACCATATCCTATAATCCAATTACCCATTTCATATAATTCACTACCCTATGTCCTATAAATCATCCCCATTCCATGTACCTATTACTCCTATTTCCTCTAACCCATCCCTATTTCACATAAACCCATCCCTATTTCACATAAACCCATCCCTATTTCATAAACCCATCCCTATTTCACATAACCCATCCCTATTTCCACATAAACCCATCCCTATTTCACATAAACCCATCCCTATTTCATATAACCTATTTCATACACCACATAACTTGTTCCCCATTGGCTCGGCACCATAACTTGTTCCCCATTGGCTCGGCACCATAACTTGTTCCCTATTGGCTCGGCACCTTGTCAACAACTCGACCCAGTTCGTCTTAGCGTCTTGGCCAACAGGTAATTAGCCTATGTCAACACGTGGCTATGCTAGGTCAACCCCTCCTATGTTGACCTAGCTAATTAGATTCACCTAATCGATCAGGGGAAGACAATCAGGTGAGGTATGGACGCCACACTTATCACCTGTCTTGAGTGTTAGGTTAAGTTAGGTTAGGTTAGGTCAGGGTTGGTCTTCTGGTTCTTTAGAGTTTAAGTTTGTTTTTGTTTTTTTGTTATCTAGGTGACATACATACATACATACATACATACATACATACATACATACATACATACATACATACATACATACAATTACCTAAGGCTTGCTTTATCATACACAACCAACGACTATTATTTCAAGATGTCATGATTATAATGACAATACAAATCATTATTATCATTATTATTATTATTATTATTATTATTATTATTATTATTATTATTATTATTATTATTATTAGTAGTAGTAGTAGTAGTAGTAGTAGTAGTAGTAGTAGTAATAGTAGTAGTAGCAGTATATTAAAGAAAAAATATTACAGGCATATTTGTCTATTTCCAGGTAAGTAAACAATTTACCTGGAGGTGAAAGAGGTGAGGCCTTCAACAGACTGGCTGATGGAAGGTGATAGTGAGGTCAGGTCTTATAATCCAGGTCACTTTGTTTACGTTTCATAATTCCAATGTAAAAATTTATCCCAAAATGAATGAAGAGCCAGTGACAACATCTATTATGACGTCATTAGGGCAGTTACCTGTAGTAGTAGTAGTAGTAGTAGTAGTAGTAGTAGTAGTAGTAGTAGTAGTAGTACTAAATAAGAAACAGGTGAAACAGGTTTACTAGTTTCTTTACTTTTACAGGTAGAAATCTTGTCCAACAGGATTATTGAGGGAGAGAGACTGTAATGAGGAGACACAATAAATAAGGAAGAGAGAGAGACAATAAATAAGGAAGAGAGAGAGAGACAATAAATAAGGAAGAGAGAGAGACAATAAATAAGGGAATATAATGCTAAGAAACACCAATTATTATTATTATTATTTATTTTATTTTTTTCATTCATAAAAAAAATAAATATTATACATGTATAATTCTCTAAAAATATAAACTGTATATATGGTATAATTTTACGTATTTTGGAGGGTAAATAATAAAATATGCAGATTGAAGTAATTTGCATATCAGAAAAGAATTCGTTACAATAAAGTTAAATTAGCAGTCGTGTTTATTGAAAAAAAATGCCTATGTGATTTTTACTGATTTTTGGTCGATATTGTTTTTAAAGTTACGCTGTTATTTTATTGGTTATTGTTGTTATTGTAGTTATTGTTGTTGTTATTGTTATTTATATTTTATTATTTTTGTTATTCTTATTGTTATTTTGATTTTGTTATTGTTATTATTGTTGGTATTGTTGTTGTTATTGTTTAGAGGTGTGACTGAGAACTGTACAGGTAATTGACTTAAGGTAAATTTAAATGTTTTCTTCCACCTGTTCCACCTACTTCTCCACCTACTCCACCCACACTACTTCTCCACCCTACACTCCTCCTCTCCTCCACCCTCTCTCCATTCTCCCCTCCCCCTCACTCTCGCCTGCTCTCCTCCCCTCTCCACCCCACTCCACCCTCCTCCACCCCACTCCACCCTCTCAACAGAACCCACAATAGAATCCATTACCACTTCTTCCGCCCTCTTTCCGCACCTTCTTCCGCCCTC
The DNA here is from genome assembly GCF_018991925.1 of Homarus americanus. Classification (NCBI taxonomy): domain Eukaryota; kingdom Metazoa; phylum Arthropoda; class Malacostraca; order Decapoda; family Nephropidae; genus Homarus; species Homarus americanus. The sequence continues at coordinate 3,086,744 of NW_024716951.1, read as the reverse complement.
CTTCACCCTTCTTTCGCTCTTCTTCCGCCCTCCGCTCTTCTTAACACAAAGGATCGTTAAAACACACACAGAGCTTAAGTTCATTGTCGTAATATTCAAGGTTTAAGTCTCTTGGTCAGTGCACGAGTCTCTCTCTCTCTCTCTCTCTCTCCTATAATTCGACAAATTTATCAACGAAAAAATTTACTAACTGGGGGAAATGTCTCCTATTTATGTTAACGTAAGATATATATATTAACCAAAACATATTCTAAACAACTCGGCCAAATTACAACTTTTTTTAAACTTTTTTCTACACGAGTGACTTTTGGAAAATTCACACCCCTGGAAAATCTAGTTGGCAGCTCATGTACTAAAACCCACATACTGTCAACAGATCCCAACTACCGACCAAACTGTTCTGAACATTTTTTTTTTTAACTTTGAACAACGTAAAGTAATTGTGAATTTTGAACACGATGTAATATTAGCAATAGTGTAGTAATTATGAATATAGCCCCCCCCCCCCCTCTCTCTCTCTCTCTCTCTCTCTCTCTCTCTCTCTCTCTCCCTATATATGTATCTATATAACGTTGCATGATTGTCTTTCTGGCTTTCCATATTGTTAAATTTCGGAAAGAAAGAAAGATAAAAAAGTGAGAGAGAGAGAGAACTCCAAAAAGTCTCGCTGGCAACTCACACATGTAAACAAAACTGTGAAACTCCCGCCAGATTTCATCTCCTTTATACTACGTGTGACCTGAAATTAAATCCTTTTAAATCTGACCCCAAAATTTAAGTACTATAAAATCTGACCCAATTATTGAAGTACTTTAAAATCTGTCCCGGAGTGATATAAGCTATTTTAAAATCTGTCCAAATTATGAAAATAGGTTAAAATCTGATGCAAAGTCCAAATCCTTTTTTATTCTGGTTTATTAGCCAGAATAAAAGAGAACCAGATTTAAGATTAGTCTATGCCTCTATTTCCGATTTATTATTATTATTGTTATTATTAGTTTTATACCTCGTAAATTGATGGACTGTCAAATACACAGGTGGACAGATACACAGGTAGACAGATACACAGGTAGACAGATACACAGGTAGACAGATACACAGGTAGACAGATACACAGGTAGACAGATACACAGGTAGACAGATACACAGGTAGACAGATACACAGGGTGGACAGATACACAGGTAGACAGATACAGGTGATAACACAGGTGACAGATACACAGGTAGACAGATACACGGTAGACAGATACACAGGTAGACAGATACACAGGTAGACAGATAGGTAGACAGATACACAGGTAGACAGATACACAGGTAAACAGATACACAGGTAGACAGATACACGTGGACAGATACACAGGTAGACAGATACAGGTAGACAGATACAGGTAGACAGATACAGGTAGACAGATACACAGGTAGACAGATACACGGTGAGACAGATACAGGTAGACAAGTCACAGGTGAACAGATACACAGGTAGACAGATACAAGGTGGACAGATACACAGGTAGACAGATAAGGTGGACAGATACACAGGTGAGCAGATACACAGGTGAACAGATACACAGGTGGACAGATACACAGGTGAACAGATACACAGGTGGACAGATACACAGGTAGACAGATACACAGGTAGACAGATACACAGGTAGACAGATACACAGGTAGACAGATACACAGGTAGACAGATACACAGGTAGACAGATACACAGGTAGACAGATACACAGGTAGACAGATACACAGGTAGACAGATACACAGGTAGACAGATACACAGGTAGACAGATACAGGTGGACAGATACAGGTAGACAGATACACAGGTAGACAGATACACAGGTAGACAGATACACAGGTAGACAGATACACAGGTAGACAGATACACAGGTAGACAGAATCCATTACCAGCCTCTAACACTCTCCTCACTTTGTCTTTGATCTTGAGGCTGTCAGATGCTGTGTGGGGATTCTCTCTCTCTCTAGTGTTCATAAGTTCTGAATGTAAGGAGATGGAGGTGAGAGAGAGAGAGAGAGAGAGAGTATTTCATCTGCATACTGGGATGTGGGAGTAATTCAATCAGCCCCTCGTGTGTGTGGGGTGTGGGTGGGAAGGGGTATCTTTCCACACACACACACACAAAAAGGATCAACCAATACCCTAAGTCATTTCTCAACTATACAAACGATACGAACTATGTCACTGTCGGGTTTGTATCGAAGCACCAGTGTTTATAAGTGAAATAACGAACACTTCCTCCACATCTTATCACTAAATTAGAAACTGTGTTCAGAACAAATGCAACACATGACCCTTTATTGATGATAGTGTTAGGAAGGAAGTTTATCGTGTTTTAATTATCTCTCTATATGAAACAGCCAAACCTCATCACTTGTACAGTAATGAATCTTTTTGAGGTGTTTGATGGTCGGGTTGAATTGACTCACTTTATCAATGTTGGTTTACTTACACTCGGTTTACATTCTCTGTTATTCTTGCTTCGTCTATACACGGTCTATGTATATCTAAATACACTGTTTATACCTCCCATGGTGTATAATGTATGCATGTATTATCTATGTACATTGTATATATACTTTATGTTTATATTTGGAACTTTACTGAGGAGAAGGTGCAGGAAATTTGACTGTCAGGAGTTGGTAAAAGTGTTTGTATTAATGTGTGTGTGTGTGTGTGTGTGTGTGTGTGTGTGTGTGTGTGTGTTGTGGGAGGACCTGGTGGGGCACTAGAGGTCTCATATTCTCCAGTATTTGTACGCGAGAATTTATTTTCCTTCAATGGATAAATCGATGAGTGTGCTGTTTTATGGTCGAGTCTTTAATACAATGTAGGTCTTTGTTTACAGGTCTTTGAGGGTCTTTGTTGATAGGTTTACAGGCCTGATCTAACCTAACCTAGAGAGCGTTTAGGTGTTTAATCATCAGACGAAATGAGCTTGGGGGGGGAGCTATTCTTCATATGATCTGGAAAACGATAACACGTCTAGACTCTATTTAACAGGATGCATTTTTCGTGGATATTTTTCTCTGTTATGTTTGAACTGTTGTTGATGGGTTGTGTTTGAAGTGAGATAGACTTGATTTCTTTTGGGGGGGCGTTGGGGCATCCACTGTGAAAAACAAAAATAACAACGGGGTTTGATATCACTTTAACGGGGCCACGTCATTATAGCCAAAAAAAAGGAAAACACGCCCCGATTCACGCCAAAATGTCGCCTCACTACTACACACATTCGCTAGAATCTGAGACCTAATATTACCTGGGTTAGGTTATCCTCGTCTCTCCCAGAGTATGATGGTATACCTGATATTATTAACACCCTTTGAGGACGAAATGGTTAAAATATTGTCTTCAAAGGGTTAAACCATCATCATCAAAGGGTTAACCAGTCACCTTCAAAGGGTTAAACCATTACATCAAAGGGTTAAATACACCTGAACTCGTACCTGTGGTCTTTAACCTCCCCACTGTTGTTTTCACACCTGTCTCTAGCACCACACGTCACACCTGTCTCTAGCACCACACGTCACACCTGTCTCTAGCACCACACGTCACACCTGTCTCTAGCACCACACGTCACACCTGTCTCTAGCACCACACGTCACACCTGTCTCTAGCACCACACGTCACTTAAAGATGGAGTAGAGTCATTTTTGTGATCTGGGAATAAGGATTTTATTGACCAGGGTTAAGATGACTGAGTGGGGATGTTGTTCGTAGGAGAGATTTATTTAACAGGTGGAGGGTATGTAGTGTTGTAGTGTTCAGTGTGTTGTGTTGTGTTGTATCTGTCATGCTGTACTGGGTGTTGTGTTGTATGTTGTTTTGTGTTTTGTTATGGTGTGTTATGTTGTGTTCTAATACATCACTTGCACCACTAACTCACGTCCCCAGCACCACTAACTCATCTCCCCAGCACCACTAACTCCACCTCCCAGCACCACTAACTCATCTCCAGACCCGCACACAACCCTCACACCTACCATCCCCAGCACACTAACTCCCCCAGCACCACTAACGCCACTACTCTCCGGCAGGTGGGAGGCACGAGAGAGGGAGTACCCGGGAGAAGGTCAGGTCACCATAAGCCACCCAGTCAGTAACTTTGAGTTCTTCTACGAACCATTCTATGTGGCCCATGACGACGTTCCTCCACACGACGAACGCTTCCTCGGCTACGGCTTCACTCGCAACACCCAGGTGAGTGTAAGAGGGTGTAGGGTGGGTGTAAGAGGGTATAGGTGAGTGTAGGAGGGTGTAGGGTGGGTGTGAAGGGCAAAAGGTAAACGCAGGTGGATATATGGGTGGAGAAGAGGTACAACAGGGTGTAGGGAGGTGTACCTTGTGGGGAGGGGGAACCCGGGTGTAATGTGTATATACCAAAAGTAAGTAAGTGTACTGGATTTAAGGTTATTACTATAAATATACATGGCAGAAACTCTCTCTCTCTCTCTCTCTCTCTCTCTCTCTCATGCATGAGTAACAACAATAAGTCTTTAAACCACGACAAACGTGAGTATTTAAGGTGAACGGGTTTTTTTTCCCGAGGACCTAGAAGATGTATTTATAGAACTGTGGAGGAGGAGGAAGGATTGAGGGGGAGGAAGACGGAGCAGTATATACTACACTATACTACACCTTACACTATACTACACTATACTACACTGTACACTATAAGAGACAGGATTAGAAAGCATGGTTACTAATCTTTATAAAAATTGGCGGCCTTATTGAGTGAATCCTTCATTTAGCGGACTATATGGAGGGGGGTGTATAGGTCCGGTATATTATGAACCCTCTATTTAGCGGACTATATGGAGGGGGTATAGGTCCGGTATATTATGAACCCTCTATTTAGCGAACTCTATCCCTTAGATGATGGAATTGACTGCTGTAAAAGAAATAGTTGAATTACTACCATATACAATATATTAACGTTAGCACCGTGCTGACAGGTGTATGAGGGTGGCCTGACAGTCAGCAACGTCAGCAGTATCAAGGGGAAAAGGGCGAGATAACACACGTCTATCATCATCACTCATTATCTCTCTCTCTCTCCTTTATTGCCTCTCTCTCTCTCTCTCTCTCCCCCCCCTCTTCATCGACCCTCACCTCTCCTCCACCACACTCATCTCTCTCAGAGCATCTACTAGATCACTCCACCTCAAGGGTTCCATACGAGAGTTTTGGCTCCTGGTGACAAGTTAGGGGCTGTGCGGATACAGTACACTGCACACGGTGTACACAAGGGGGCTCTATGGCCGACACTACACTCGACCACCATCACTTCCCCAACTGAGAAAAAAGTGTATTAAACTTTTTTTGTTATTCGATTTAAGTTTTATTTTCCCCTTAGTTCTTTATCTATATTTGGAATTAGTATATAGTATATTTATATCTAAATTGATTATTTTTGTTTAAATGATCTGTAATGAAATAAAACTTGTGTTACTGTCGATGGCAGCCCAGACTCGTCCCTATGACTCCAGAATTACACTAAGATTGTTGTAACTAATGTGTTGTGTTATCTCCAGTTAGGAAGACTAGATGATTCTGATGTACAGCCTATAACCGACCTCAGGCAGGATGACTCGTGATAATTATATTGGTGGCTCTGGAGACAGGCACCCTCCTCCTCCCCTTCCTTCTCCTCCTCCCTAAAGAGCTTCAGGAATTAAGATGAAATTAAAATCTTCTCTGTATCTGGGAAATATCTGAAGGTGGAAGATATAAACAAAAATTCAAGACATCTATATATTTACCTTCATCCACAATTCTACATCCAACTTAAATCCCGTTCAAGTGTAGTAATACATCATAAAGCCAACATAACTTAGCACTGAGATGGTAGACTCCCATAACAGAGCGGTTGTAGTCCAGGAAAATCCCACTAAAACTTTTTCTCCAACTCTCAGTAAGATAAGTCACCATCCATTCTTCTCCTTCCCTCGCTGGTATAATTGAGTTACTCGGAGGTATAGTACTGGCGGCGGGTCAGTACACTTAACTAACAATCTTATGTCTTTGTTGATATGGCAGTCCAGGTCACCAATGGTCTGGCTGGTGGTTTATCTTTGCATTACCAGGTGGAGTGTTTAGTGGCTATGAGGCGCATGTTAGGGTGGTCTTAGGGATACAAGATCAGTCGTGGGGCTTACTGAAGTGATCTCTGGCTGCTGGGGGCGGTGAGGGGTGTGTGAAATATTATAGATGCTTGGTAGTGGCGCCGCGAGACAACATTAGTGAGGTATTGTTTGGTCGGTCGAGCAGAGGGACATTACTACTGTTGGTATAAAATAAAGGAGCTAACCCATATACTGTCTTGATCCCTGAAAGAAAATCCCCCTCGTCATCTCTGGTTCTCCCTAACGCAACACGATGGAGGTCTAGTGGAAGATCCCGAAGAGATTAAAAGGCAATTATTTCTCTCATTGAAGGTAAAGGTAGAAAACACCTGAGATATTATACAAGTACCTCTGATTCTATTACGTTAGGTTATAAACTGAACAGGTCACCAATTCTATCTTTATAAATCACCTTCCTGCCTCACTTAGTTCTTTTTTGGTGAGTTAGTGGCAGGTGTTTTTACCCCGAGTACAACAATTACCGGGAGTCTGGTACAAGAAGCCCCACTAACCTTGAGAGTTTGAGCCAGTCTGTTCTCCAACAATGTGTGTTTACCTTGCCACAACTAGGGGAGTTAGACCCATTGTTGCTGCCAAGTTGAGACACATCTTTAGGTTTATTGTTGGTTCTTCTTGATGTCCTGTTTCTCTCACCTGAGGATAATAATTCAATGAAATTGCACCAGGTAGTAGATTACCTGGTCTCGTTCTTATTCATCCCATTTCTTCTCTATTTTCATCCTTCCTTCCCTTCCTTCCTTCCTTCCTTCCTTCCTTCCTTCCTTCCTTCCTTCCTTCCTTCCTTCCTTCCTTCCTTCCTTCCTTCCTTACAATTCCATCCCATCTCTCCTTCCTTTCGACTCCTTGTCTTTCGCATTTATCCTTTTCTCTCTACTAATCTTTATTCCATCTCACCTCTCACCATTTTTACAGTTTCTTCTTCCTCCATCCTCGCCTCTTCCTTATCCACCTATACTCCTCCTCAATCCCCCCTCTTTCTCTCCCACTTCTTCCTTCTCCTCCTCTTTCCTCCTTCTCCACCTCCCTCTTCCCCCCACCACCACCTTTGTCCTCCTCCTCCTCCTTCCTCCTTCTCCAACAGCTTTCCTCCTTCTTCCTCCTCCCTACCTCTTCCACCCTCCTTCATCCTCCTTCCTTCTCCTCCTTTCTCCAATCCCCCATCCGCCTCCACCCATCCTCTTCCACCTTCCCTCTCTCCCATTCTAACAATTCTTACCTTCCTCACTTGTGTCGCTCTCCATCTCTCTCACAGGTTTACGAGATGCACGTGTCAGGCTACACCTTCCACGTCCTCTCGCCGATCTTCACTCTCCACTGGGGGATGCAGGTGAAGCGGAGTCGCCCAGCATGGAGGGAGAAACAGAACAATGCCAATCGTCGGCTCTTCGAAGGATTTAAGAAGGAAGTGTTCGCGCGCTACGGCAAGGACCCACTCAACATGATGGCTACCAAGAAACCACGTAAGGCGTAGCGCACAGTCTACCAGACTATCAAGTAAAGCCGAGTATGGCGTAGCACGGTACACCTGTCCACCGGAAATCATAATGGTGTATAAAATAACTCAAGTAAGGTGTCATCCACATTTTTCCACCAACACAGTTTTATTAGGATTCTATGTACAGCATTATTCTTCCCTTTGGTGCAAACATTTATTAGCTCTCACTCCTAAGGATTTCAGTCAAGTCAGGTGATAAGAAGAAGAGAAAAGACGAGATAATGCAAGAGAAAGGGATGGAAGATAGTGGAAGAGAGAAGGTGTATTGATACTTGGCATTAATGAAGACAGTTTTCTCTGATGGGTTAGAGAAAATGACGCTCCTTATGGGGTATCCTTAACTATTCCCAGTGCAAGACTGTCCAAACGTAGAAACTTTGGGGTAAATGTAACTACTTCAACTGGATAACTTAAACTCTTCCAGCTGAGAAAATGAGAAAACAGCAATAGAACTGAGCAATAAACCTGGCAATATCTGTAGTGCTGTAAGAGTGGACGAAAATTAAAATATTAAGACCAGCTGTGTACAATGTGGAGTATAACAAGTGGTGTTACCGGCCATACTCAGAGCCCAATACATGTACGTATTATACTAATGTTAGTTTAATACCATTTTATGTAGATGGATATTCAGTACAGTATGATTAACAACTGCGTGTGAGGAGGAAAATGCAATCACTCCCTGTGTAGGCTGCCTGGACACATTGTTTATTTCATACTACTACATATGGTTTAATTTTTAGATCATGATTTCTGTAGAGCAGTTTTTGTCAATATAGTTTAGACATTCCAAACTTTTTATGTTACTTTGAAAACACAGCACGAGTATTGTGTTTGACCTCAGTAAACTAACATATGAAATTAATATCCTTTGCCCAAAACAACTTTCAACCATGATTTGACAACAACTAATATCTTAAAGTGCATTTGAGAACATGATTGAGTATAAGAATCAGTTTAGCGAATAGTAAGCAATATGTTAATATACAATGATTAATATTTGAAACCAGAAAGATTAATAGATATTTAGGTATACGTTGATTAGGTCAATATAATTAAGACACTACATCTAAATAGTAATTGGAATTGGACTAAGAATAAATTAAGTTATGAAATAATTACAGAATATAAACTTGATTATTATGGAACTTGGTGATAAATATAAAAACTTCAGGGAAAAAATTACGTTCCCAGATAAATAGATGACAGATAATGGAACAGTGTCCCCCGAAAATTATGTGAATTCCCTTTCAAATGGCCTTCATCATAAGCAAATTACCTGGTCAATTAGCAGTCATACAGGAATGTGCATCTTGTCGGTTCCTCCCAAAATAACATCCTAATGGAATAGTAGAGAAGGGTCGTTATTAATACTGTATTATGTAAACGTGCATCTGACTGGGTATTAATTATTTTATTCTATTTGTTTTATTATATAGTACGTAAATAATAATGTTTTACAGTTTATCGAGATGTTATGTTCTTTATATTATTTTAGCTTTTTTCCCCATAGGTTGTTATTATGTTTATGGTAACTCTATTGAAACAAGGCCACAGAATCTGTCAATTTAACTTAATAGACATAACATAAATTCAGGTAAAAGAAGTTAGGTAAATTCAGCCACTAGATAGTCTTTATCCGCCTCGGTGACCGGATTATAAAGATTTCGTAACTTTTTGCCAATAAGTGAAATTGAACAACGTATTAAAAATCCTAACCTAATTTTCCGGAATCCTTGTACTGTATAATATAACTGAATATCCGGAATATTAACGTAACTCTCTAAAATTTAACCTTTATCTTATGGAATCGTAATGAACGTATCTCGATTATCCGGAATCCTACCATAACCAAACCCAATTATCCGGAAATCTAGCATCAATAACGTAATATCCCAGTATGGGTGCATAACTTAACCACTTCTAACTAAACTTTCTGGGATTCCCTATAGGTGCTCCTGTACCCACTGACCTCACTCTTATAACACAGGCAAATACTGTCGCCATATCCACTTATGTTTTGTTTATTTTTTGGGGGAGGGTGGCGGCATCTGTTTACAGTTCGGTGTGATGCACTTTCCTCTTGTGTTTGAGTTCACATACTGTTTGGGTCTGAAGGTTGATAAATATATAAATACATATATATATATATATATATAGAACGTATGTAGTTTGCCAAATAATATGAGCTGTGTGTGTGTGTGTGTGTGTGTGTGTGTGTGTGTGTGTGTGTGTGGCATGCATGTGTGTGCTTGTGTGTGTGTGTGTGTGTGTTAATGAAGAGTTCAGCTAACTGGGCATCTGATATAATATTAATACTGTTTATCTTTCATCAGTTATGACTTAAATGGTCTCCTTTGAGGTCTAGTTAAGGCCGTCCCCCATGGATCGTGTTAGTTAGAACATGAGAAAACTAAAATACCAGGAGAAGACCCACCATGTTTGGTAATGTCTCACTGATTGACACTCTTATCACATTTGAACCAAGTGCGAAGTTAACCCAGAACGCTGTAGTGAGAGGTAAGTGTGCTACCAGTATCACTGTAGTAATGTACCACCAATTTGGAAAATGTTTGACATTTCATATATCACATATACAGTAATTAAAATTTATAAAAATATTAAGTACTACTGGTGATAAATGTGTTCGTGGCACCAATTTTTTGGGGTCAAACAAACGACTAACGTAACCCAAACAAAATTACCTTTAGATGAAATATAATATTAAATTTAGCCGTTCGTCTTATGTGTCCATCCCCAGTACATCTTATATAAGGGTCTTTATGCAATATTGACTCCATTTTAGCAATCAAGTTTATCCTAAGGTGCTCCACTTAATACTTGTTCTCATAGTTACAGTTCATATAAAATCTAATCATATAAACTTTAAAGAATTTAAGACCTAAATAATAGTGCTTCAACATCTGTCAATTTGAACCCATGATGTGAGTTTCTCCAGCCACCCGTGAAGAGTGTTTGAATATGTGTGGGTGTACTGTACATGTGTCAGATTTCAGATTCAGATTTGCCCCCGAGGGGGCTAGTTTATTGGGCACCCCCTTATATCCTGTGCAAGGTGAAGCGCAGAAGCGTTTACAGCGCCCAACAGGGAAGTATGAAAAGTTCATACTTGCCTTTATGACTCGTACATTAAGGGCGTAAAAGCCTGAAGGGTCATAGGTTCTGTCAAGTTACATAAAGTGAGAGAATGATGAGTGTGTGGGGGAAAGTTCCCGGTACATTTCATCTGTTTATGGCAAAGCATGGCAGGTCCCTAATAATGTCAAGTGCCAGGCCTGTGACTAGGAGCTGTACATGTGTGTGGTGTTCATGTTGTACATGTGTGTAGTGTACATGTATGTGGTGTATATGTGTGGAATAGATGTATGTATGATGTATGTATGCAAAGGTCAGTTGTCTTCTATAAATGAACACTGACAGTGTAGCATGTCTGGTCAAATTAAACAACCAATTGTTTATAAAAAAAACTTATTTTCATTGGTTAAAACCCTCAATCACGACTCTTGTGTAATAAGGTGAAACTGTGGTCAATATATTCACCAATGAAAATTAAGTTTTTGAGAGATAAGTCCGCGTGAATGGATTCCAAGTTTCCCGGATTCTCAAACGGTCTTCACGGCTAATTTCCCTTCCCGTACTTTCACAAAAATGCATCTAACTGACTTACTTTAAAAAGCACATGTTGTTCAGGATGCCAATAGACCTCAGCTATGTTCAGCACCTTTCAATGCCAGGAGCCCCGAATGGGTTAATAATCTATGATAATCAGTGTTGAAGTTGCTGTAAAATTCAATCATAAATAGTTGCATTATTGATCCTAAAAATTCGGGAAAGAATAAATGTTTGAATCTTGGAGAATCCTGCCCTAGATGATGTTAAACCAAGTCTGCTTGATGAATGATAATCACTGATGTAATTCACACAAAACAAAAGACATGTAAAAAAAAGTATTGTACAATGACCAATCACTTACTATTTATTACTTCTGTAACCGACACAGTGTAAATATAAGTGAATATTTTTTCAGTATTGTGTTTCACTTCAACCTTTAGATACTTCTGAACAACAGAGTGATAAGTGACGAAGAGGATAAGTAAGTAAGACTACAAACTGCATAATGTAGTAACAGTGACACAGTACCAGGGTCTTATAATACACTTCTTTAGTTGGATATATTAAAACTTTCTTCTCCAAAATTTCATCAGTTCAGTTATCATGTAGAGCAGGCATGGGCAACCTTTCCTCAGTCATGGGCAACCTTTCCTCAGGCATGGGCAACCTTTCCTCAGTCATGGGCAACCTTTCCTCAGGCATGGGCAACCTTTCCTCAGTCATGGGCAACCTTTCCTCAGGCATGGGCAACCTTTCCTCAGTCATGGGCAACCTTTCCTCAGTCATGGGTAACCTTTCCTCAGTCATGGGCCGCATTGCGATTTAGGTATTTTCCTGCGGGCAACCCACCAAAATTTCTATCCTACCTAACCCAAAAGTACTGTTAATATTGTATTAGCATGGATAGTGAAGCAGTTTATCCTCACGTCCATATTACGATATTTTTCCCACAAATCCATCATAATAATTTTTTGGGTAATCTGTTTAAGTTTATTGGTATTTAACAGAAGATGAGGTAAATTGTCTGCGAATACGTTGATTTTTCCTACAATTACAGCATTTTTATTACTTATGCGACACACCCACCCAATTAATGGTCCACGATTCGATTGCAGGGTAATTAGTGGCTGTAGTGATGCTTGGAAGATATTAATTACATTATTTCAACCCTAATTTCTTGCCAACTCTGGGTTTCTGAGGTGCAATTTAGGATTTTTTTTTATTCTGGAAGTACTTAATTAGTTAAGCCCTGTGTGACCACCCCTCATGACCCCACCTGGACTTACCCAATCACCTGTTAATTCTCAAGTGACCCATTGCCATATAGCAGCTTATCCATCAAACAGACCGTGCTGAACTAGGCCCGTAAACTCACACTATATATACTTATTTCAATGTTACATTTTCGTAGTTACTTATTCTTAGGTGATGAAACAGTAACGAATTGTGTGTGAAGATTATTCTTTTAATAAATATTGCTTTACTCACCATAAACTGGTTACATCTACCTGGACTGCGGCTTTGAGAGAGTCGTCTCGTTGCGGAAATCTCTCATTCCCGGAAATTCTCTGCACCAATTGTTCCGGCTAACGGGGATATCACTGTATATCCTTAACATTTAATATCCCATTTGTTATTTATAAACAAATGAATATTTAGCCTCAGGAACTGCTTGAGTCAACAAACATGGCTGGAAACGGAACACTTTGATGTTTTGGCTATCTGTGTGTCGGGTGTGATGGCAGGAGTGACAGGAAGCAACTGTACAAGGTGAGTAAAGAGAGACTGTAGACTGGTAGTGATATATGACTTGTATAATGGATTGCCCTCGATTCCTAGATAAAGTTAACGTGAAGATATACTATAACTGACTAGTGACCAAGTCTAAGCAAAGGACCCTACTGGACATAAGGTCTCTAGTAGCTTTAGTATTGGCTATTATTGGTCATATTGCTTTATTGTTTACTATTATTGTCTAGGTAAAATTGAATACCTGCACTATCTGTACTTTTTATTTTAATTTATTTCACATTGTGTACTTATAATATCTATACAGAGTATATGTGCCTAGCATATTAGAAACTAATATGATTATTATACTGAATAAATTGTATTATTACAGAGCATTATTCAGTTGGTGTGATGGCGTGTGACTGTGACCACTGACCACTGCACTGGTGTCATGCAAGAACTGTGCGTATATTGTGGGGTTTTTGTACGTTTAATAATTGTTTATTAAGAGCTTCATGTTAACCCTCATGTTCATATGTAAAATAATTAATTACTAGATTATGGTTCAAGTTTAGTACTGTACTGAATTTTTGTCATCTATAAATTATCCTTTGAAACTTTTTTTTAGTAGTTCTTGCTATATGACTATTAATTACTACTTATGTGAATATATATGAACCATTTGTCTGTACATACAACAACTTTAGTTTGTACTGTATTGCACATAAGACAAGAACACATGTAAGTCTTTCCATTTTAATGATGTCTTTTTTAATATTTTGGAGACGTACAATATGAGGGGCAGTGATTGCTTGGTATGCACACTTAAGGAAAAAACCCTATTGGTCCTCCATCCCATCCATGAACCCTGAGACTCATGAATTTGTGAATCCGAGACATCACACAGTGTTGGGCCCATAGATGACGCACTGTGTGATGTCTTAAGATTCTGGGTTCATCAGTCACAGGGTTCATGAACAGGATGGAGGATCACTAGGACTTTTTCCGTGACGATACGAGGATGACCAACATGGTATCAAATGAATTGCCATATGCAGTAATTTTTATTTTGATAACATGTGCTTGAAAGGAATATAGTGTGTGCCTTATGTTAGCATGGTGCAGGTTATATATCATTACCGTCACTATCGCTAATTACCGACCTATTTGAAGCCACATTAACCCAACAACTACTTAAATAGAGTGTAACTGCGAAATATACTGTACATCATATGGTGAAATTATTATTTTTATTATCATTATTATTATCATTATTATTATTATTATTATGAATTATTATTATTATTACAGTATGTTTTTTAAATTTGGTGTCAAATTGTGACTTTCATAGCTACATGATTTGGTGACTCACTCATGCTTGCCCCCTCACGCACTTCTCTCACCACCCTAAATGTCCTCAGTATCAGTTGAGTCATCATGATGAGTAGCTATACGTGACAGCCACACTATGTAAAGTACAGTGTGGTAATTTGTAAATATGTATACAGTGTACTTTTACAATAGGCACACAGTAGAAATTTGTAATTCATGGAAAGGTTCTCTGCCACAACTCTCTCTCACCTGCCTGACCCAAGATGCTCAACTTCATTACTTCACCATGGCTAAACTAAGGCAAGGGTACGTCGGGGATTCATATTTGTTTAGTTTTCCATACTTCTGCATGCAATTTTTATTTCTATACTGTAAAATTTGCTTTCGAGATTTTTTCAATGTGTGTTTTGTGCATGATTGTATGTGGCCGAGAAACCTACTTGTGCAGCTGTTGGATTAAAGGGTAAATTATTGCTAAATAGAAGCAAGAACAACACTGATGGATGTAAACAAACTCCGCAGGACCACTTGCAACAAGGATGCCACCTTCGCCAAGCAGTTTCACCACGGCAACCAATCATGACGACTGCAGAAGTTGCCAGACCACAAGGTGCTGGATTACAGCTTTTCAACCTGTACAGTTACTTCTATTTATAACAGGTACAGTGGCTGGCGTGTTTTGTGGCACCATCGCCCACCAGACAACAGATAAGAGCCAATGGCATTCTACATGGTAATCTATATTAACACTATAACCATGCAGGAAGTACATGCATGAAGGGAACTACTTATTGTGCATCCTTGGTCTGGTTACTATACCACATCCACCATCATCACTATCACCATCAACACCATCACCACAACATCCA
The DNA here is from genome assembly GCF_018991925.1 of Homarus americanus. Classification (NCBI taxonomy): domain Eukaryota; kingdom Metazoa; phylum Arthropoda; class Malacostraca; order Decapoda; family Nephropidae; genus Homarus; species Homarus americanus. The sequence continues at coordinate 3,071,519 of NW_024716951.1, read as the reverse complement.
CCATCACCACCACCACCACCACAACATCCACCATCACCACCACATCCACCATCACCACCACATCCACCATCACCTCCAACAACACTACTGTCACAACACCACCACTAACACTACCATCACATCACCACTACCACGATCAATATCATCACCACCACTAACACCACCATGTCTTGCCTACTACACTCTCTCCTTGTACAGAGGAATCTGACACAGGAATGGAAAAGATTTGGCACAGGGTTTATCAGCAAGTTTTGAGTTGGGTTGTCCAAACAGGCGCGCACAGTCTTCGGGAAGCCCATCGGGTTCGTTAAGATTCCATTCCGAAGCCAGGACAGGCCGCCCATCTACCCACTTCCGCGCCTTCACCCCCACCCATAATTCTGGGGAAGATATTAATGATCCTTCATGCTCATGTAAATAACAATATAAGTGAAGGAAAATAGAAACAAAAGGAATTGATATTTATAGTGACACTTTCTCAAAATTAAAACATAATTTGTTTACCATTAACGTCGGTGATGTAGTTGTCTATGGCTGTGAAGTCTGTAAAAGCAAGATCAGCCCCGAGCTTCCCACCATTTCCTTGCATCGCAAAAAGTCATTGACACTTTGTTTAAGTAGACACACCCAAGACCAGCATCCTCAGTGAAAGGCGAAGGGCATGTTGTTGCTGTAAATTACATCATATGAAATATATTGTACCAAATTACTGTATTAGTGAGTATAATATTCAGGATGTCTATGTACATTCATGTTACTTTTCAAAATATAACTCCATACACAACTGAGGAATGTGATAGAGTTAGGACAGGGTTACAAACAGTGAAAAGTGTCAGTAATGGCTCAACAAAAGAACTCTATCAAAAGAGATTGAAAAAGAAATTACCCCAGAACAAGAAAGCAGTGAGAGATGGTACTGGCAGGGCCCACAAGGTCTGGGATTTGTTGCTCCTGCCATTACCTAAGAGGACTTGGAAACTTGGTTGCACATATTAGTCCATACTGAATGATGTACTTAACTATATCTTTGGTAGGGAGGTGTATATTCAGCACAGAAACCCTGTATATTAGTATACATGTATCCCCCTCCATATACTTGCTCAAGGTCGACGCTAATTCTTCTTGTTGACGAATTTTTTGGGTGATCCCTCAAATGACTCAATTATCGCCTCAATTTTTATCTACCTTAATAGTTTCCTGGCGGTTCCAACATCTGTTTGATCTCCATAATCTGCCCATACCAATTTTATACTCAGTGTACAGTATTGTTTAACATGTATGGCATGCAACTTTGTGAAATTTGATACTTATTCTTCTTTATTTACTAACGTTTTGGTTATTGAAGCACATTTAAGAATAAACAATAGAAGACTGTAAATGAACTCGTGTGCTTCAAGAATGGTTGCCCCTTACACTTTAACTTCATTGTGTATTCTTATAACTGTTCATAACTGTTCTTAACTTCACTGGTCAACATCTCTTTAAGTTCATCATTGGATAAGGTCATTTGAATTTATTTGATTAGTTTGAAAGCTATTGTTATTTTCTATAGATTGTTGTGATGATGATGACTGCAATAACCAAAACGTTAGTAAATAAAGAATAAGTGTGAAGACATTCATCTTTGTCCCAGCCTTGGCATTACTATGAATTATTAAACTATGCTTCACAGGTGATGTTTCCATTGCTGATACAGTATACTGTATATCAGAAAAGTGAGCCACACATAGAGGAGGAGAGTAAGGGAGACAAATAGAAAAGGAGACAATGAAGAACTACGTGTAAGGTAAGAGAATTTTACGAGAAGGGAAAGAAGGATTTATCACTGGGAAATGAAGTCACACAGTTGCTCTGGTACAAGGTGTAAGGAGTGTACCTTTCATAATGTTGCCGACGGTACCGCGGTCACAGAAGTAGTAACCACACGTGTCCTCCAACGATTCCCCATCAGCGTAGGTGTAGCCGTTGGTTCTACACACTGAAACATGTTACATCTTCATACTGTAAAACATTTTTCCGCCCTAATTTCTTACCAGAGTTTGGGGTCAAGGGAGAAACACTTTCTTCTTTATAGCTGTAACGGACAGGAACAAGTTACCTGACCACATTAATGGAGATATGGATATTTTAGTCTCCAGCACTTACTTTCCAAGGTAAGTTGAGTCTATTGCAGGTGTCCCTGCAATACATTAATTCCTCTCATCACATGAAAAAAGTCCACAATCAACCCACAACTCAAGTGACTTTAAAGCAAGTGGACAGCTTCTCACCACTATACATCAACCAATTCTACATGCAAATGAATTCTAGCATTGTAAAATGATCTCTGGGAGTATTATTGACTTCCTAATTAAATAACAAGTGTACTGGCTTCATCAGAAGCTATAGCAGTGAGAAAAATTTAGCCCCAATGTATTTAGCGTTGCTTTAATAAAGCTGAATTTCAGTATTAGCAAAAATCCGACAGTTGGCTCCGTGGCTACCATCAAAACTCAGCTCTTTCATTGCCCAATCAACGCCAATTCTGCATTTTTCATTAAAATGAAAATCTAAATCAGCCATAGGATCTCATTTTAAATGTGTTCATCGATTTGATCGTACACCTACACATTTTTTTGTGCTAAGAATGAATTTCAGCATTATTAGAGTAATATTAATTTGGGCATCTAGGTGACCAAGCACTCACAATACTTTAAAGTGAACTTTTAATTGTCTTATAAGACCAGAAAACTCGTAGGTGTGTCCCTTGAATGTCATGGAACATTTTCTCATATTTTTAGAGTTAATGAAATTTATCTTATTTATATAGTATAATATACATGCAGTAGTACAGTACACTTTATACAGTACTAACATCCCTTTCTTTAACTAAACAATTTAATAAGTTATGAAAAAGGAATGAACATATAGAGTGAAGGATGATTGAAGGTGTTGATTAAGGCAGTGTTCTAGTGCAGTGGGTGAAGGAGGGTGACTCTCTCCTTCAGAAGTCTTACCATACATGTGCCGGGTATGGCAGGCGATGGTCGGGCCTAGGTCAGAGTCATTCAGGTATTTACCGACCCTCATGTCAGAGAGAGAGCAGACGCCGTCCTTGAAGACGAACAAGTGGCTCCATGAAATCTCGGTAGCCAACATTGCACACCGAATTAATGATCCTAACTGGGTGCTACTCATTGATGTCACCCTTTCGACGGAGACCTCAGACGCATGCCAGAATTGGTTCTCGATGGCAAGGTGGACTGTGGCCACTGACAGGGTAAGAAGAAACAATAGGGACCACATTGTTGACGACCGTTCCTAGTGGCTGTCACGTCAAGACTGGGGCTGCCTAATGTTGAGGAACCTTCATGTGAGGGGCGGGGCATCACTTACACGAGTTGCTGGTCAAGTTTTCATTGGCGTGAGAACCAATACATTTGGTGTAAACGCTGTACTGTATACATAATACAGTATAGAGAAAAATATCTTGGATTGTATGCTGACAGACTCTGATAACATGTGACCCTTAGGAGAATGATAACATTAGTCACACTCGACAGACAGACAGACCGCCCCCCCCCCCTCCAAGCGGTTGTACAAGAGCGGGAGGCTTGGCCCTGGGGGGATCTGACCACCACTCCTCTCCTCCCTCTCTCCCCTCACCACCTCAGTCTCCTCACCCTCTCCCACCAGTTCACCTCCTCCTATACACTCCGTTTAATATAATATGTTTAGTACAGTACGTAAAGATAAGAGAAAAAGACATCTTAACAATCAGAATTAAATTTTTGGGGCCACAGAAACTTAGTCTGTGCGTCAAAAACTTCTTACCCTGTACTAAAATTTCGAAAAAAATAAAAATTTCAGCCCCAAAAATGCTACAATTAATCAGGTAAATTAATTATACAAATTTCAAACGCGTGACTTAGAACAAATAATTATCAGAATTACATATTTTAGTCTCATATTCTCAAGCAAAATGTTACTTGACATGAACAATTTTATTTCCTGACAAATGGCATTTACTTCTGACCTATTTATGGTTTCCTGTTTTATCTTGACCTAAGCATATCTAACCTAACATCACCTGTCTAATGCCTCCTGACCACTCTAATTGTCTATATTGACCTCTTTTAACTTAACCTATCCCTACCCTTGTGGAGAGTAATAATAGTTAAGACACTATGTTATATAGAGGAGTACAGCCGACCATCTCTTATTGAACCTTCACTCCTCACACGTAGACTAAACATGTAATATAATCTTTGGTTCCTTGGTCATTAACGACTTGAATATATAACACTGACCTCACCTAAGCAATGCCTTCTGACCACTCCTGACCGCTTATACTGATATGTTTTGACCTATTCTATCGGTTTCACCTAGTTTGATCTATCCCTACCTATCCTGGCGTATCCTAACCTAACCTAACAACTCCCAAAGCACATTCGTGACAGTGCTCCACGATCAATAAGTTAACTGTTTAAGTACTTCCAGAATAACGCAAAAACACAAACAAAAAATTCCCGCAAAACCAAAGTTGGCGATTAATTGGCGTTGAAAAAGCCATTATAAATTTCCAAATTGTCAATAGCACCACTAATTACCCCACTATATATATTTTTTTTTACCATAGATTCTTAATTAGCATGCTCAAGAGTACTGAGCTTTTGAAGATTAATTTTTCGGCCTAAAATAACTACTAGAGGTTTCATGGATCGAAAAATATATTTAGCTCAAATTTTCAGTACATAGGTAGTTCTGGACATTCTGAATAAGAATCTGTGGTCGTTTGATCTATAATAATTTTTCTAATATCCCTTAGAATTCGAAATTTTCATAATTATTTGCCCTTATTAACTACAAGGCCTTAGTGGTCATAAGCTGATAAACACCTTTTCTCTTTGAGTTGGAAATTAAAGATTTTTTATTTATTTATTTTTAATTTCATTCGTCCAGAATAACTAAACCACCAACAATTTCCATTAAAAAATCTTAGGTGGTGAGTAATTACGATTGCAAAATTAATTAAAAACTTTGCAAGAGTCATTAAGACAAGTTATTTCACGTAAAAGTTGTAGAAATGAAAGATGAAGCTTAATTATTATACTTCTATAAATAAAAGGAGTTCTAAAAATTATTCTTTTCTTGTTGGTTTTATTATCACACAAAGCATTATAATAAGGTACAAGTTTATCATTATAATAATATTGTGGATCAATTAAATGATCTCTTTCAATGAAACCTCAGGGCAGACCGTGGGTCAGGTGATGACCTATAGTATACAGTAGATATTGAGTTTATCTAGAATAAAAAAATTGAAATTAGTAAATTTGGTGAAATTACATGACGGACATGTTACGTTATATATAACAAGTCAAACAAGCGTCTTCGTGTTTATCTCCTTGACAACGAAGGGCACTGGCGTCGACCTGTGACATTCCATCAATAGCAAGTCTACGGACCTGGCGCACCCTCATTCAACTACTACAAATCAAACACTTGTTTACTGTGTGGTCTGTTTGTTAAGGTTGAGAATAGTTTACACAATCTCGTTCTCCCTCACACGAAGCTTCCAACACTCACTAACCCACAGAGTTACTCACAACCGTGTAGTCAATAATTATACAGCTAGTGTAACATTATACTTCAATTCAGAGCTGCCACCCGTGCGGGGATGAATAGAGCTTTGCTAATACTAGAATGAACAGCACCTTGTGCGTGTTCACGTCTTGGCTTCGTCTTTGTTATGATCTCGGTGTGTTGTCACGTTGTGGATTATCTAGGTTGGGTTCCATTAGCTGTTGAACGAGGAAGAAGAGATCATTTTAAAAGAAACTTTACACGCGTCACGCGGTGTAACGGGACTGTTCTCCTGTTTTGTTCGTCCTTCATACAAAAATGGTCTGACGAGCATAAAAATAATTCCATCCATTCGGTCAAAGAAGTATTGAATATATACCAATTATCTTTGAGGTGAAAGACCATTCATGTTCTGTTGTCAAATATTCGCTTTAAGTGCTCAATTGTCCCAAAATTTAAGCACGCCCAAATGGCTGAATAGTTACTAAACTTACTGTAGTTTTGGTTTGTTAAACAGATTTTACACACACACACACACACACATATATATATATATATATATATATATATATATATATATATATATATATATATATATATATATATATATATATATATATATATATATATATATATATATATACAAGTATAAATAAATATATAAATGTATAAGCAGACAATCATGTATGTTTATCAATGGCCGCTAAGAATGAAAATGTATATGGCTTATGACAGGAGTCTACGCTAAAGACAAGCTCAGTCTCCAGACAACAACACGTTTTCTATGATAAACTTTATGGTTAAATTAAATCGAGAGATGGCGCAGCAGTCAGGGGCTAAACGTTAATTGAATGTAGTACAAGTTTCTCGATATATTCCTTCCTTGTTATAACACACCATTGTGACGTCACCATCAAGCCATTTGCCTGAGTGAGCCGTGAGGAAGGACGTGTGGTGACGAGCTGTTATGTGGTGACCAAATGTTTAGTATTTTTATATTAAGTTATTTAAACACAAGTTTATGTTGCTACTGTCCTCTGTGGTGAGTAAATTGTTGGTATTTTTATTTTCATAATTAAGTGACATGTGATGTTAGAGTTGGTTAACCACCATGGCCCATGGTAGTTTGTCAACCCAACAAGTAGTTATTGAGAGTTTTATTCCGCCATCAAGCGGAAATTTAGGTGAAGATGTTTTATGAAAAGTTATTTCAAAGATAAACTCCGACATTTTATATATTATGCTGCCTTGGTATTGTTGTAGTTTACATTGGTGTTTGTAGTAAGAAATAATTCGTTACCGTCGACGATTTGGTGAATTTAAAAAAAATAATAGGGTTAATATTCGTTTTTATCCAAATAGGTATTTCAGATTTTTGGTTAATATATAGGACTAACCGCCAGGGCTGCATAGCGCCGATGAGGCCGTATCATCTCACGTCCAGAAAAATTCATCAAATTTCACCATATTATAGTAAATTCTTTCTGTTTAATATACCGGGAAGTTAGGTAAAGGTTGGTAGGTTTGTTTGATTTGGTTGGTTGGTTAGGTCTGTTCTTCTTAACCACAAATATTAAGTAGCGTTTATTTTAAAAATATTTATTTTAACATTTTCACAAACTACAGCATGTCCACTATAATACCCTAACCTAACCTAACCAAAATATACCAGAAAAATATCTTATACCAATTGGGATAAAAACGAATTTAACCATTAATAGTGAGCTGAGTGAAGGTTTATACCAGAAATAATTTATGGAATTGAACCAAAATTTCTGGAGATAATATTTATATGATACCGAACACGAAAATGGAAGTGAGAATGCACATAACCAATTAGAACCTGACCTGACCTAACCTACCTTTCAAACCTGTGCATTGTCGTTTAAATTTACGTTAATACTGCAGCAGGCAGGTAACACCAGAAGGAGTTGTTCGGTTTTGTTTTTCCTTAGAAGATCTTTGAATGATAGTAAGTAATAAAACCATACAAGAACTTTTTATGGTGCTACCTAAACCTAACCTGACCTAATATAACCCAACCAAACCCGACCTAATCCAACCTAACCCAACATGACCTATTCTAACCCTACCTAACCTAGCCTAAACATCTTGTAACCCTTTTTATTTTAATTATAAGTACATTGTTTATATTTTAGTTTTTCTCTACAATAATAAATCACCTGTAGTGTGCAGGGCATGAAGGGTGAGGAAATTGCAGGGTAAAGTGATATCTGATCATTTAACACTACAATGATGTCTGTACATGCTTTGTACGTGAAGAAATTAATTATTTACTGTAAATAAGCCACAGAAAAATCTGCTTTGGGTGCCTGTTGTCATCTGCTCCTTGTTTCAGTGCAGCACCCGATCTGCTCTTCTTTGCTTTTATCCTCTTCGCCACTGATTGGCTCGTTAGCTGCTTGGACGGTCGGTCACGTCTCTGTTATGCACTGTTGGCTAGTACTGGGCATGCACTTGCTCGAATATATCGGAACCTGCTCCAGTGATGGTCAAGTCTGGTCTTGAATGATCTCAAACTCGGTGCCCATGCTCTGGCAGATTGCTCCAAGAGTTCACAATTCTCACTCCCCAAAAGTTCGCCCTCACAGTTTTCTGGCTTCTTCAGCCTTGGCTGTGACCCCTTGTGGGGTGGATGTTTGCCAGCTCCAGGTATGTACAGTTGACTGAGTAGGTCGCCCCTTGCCCGTCTGTAGTATAAGAACATAAGAACATAAGAAAATAAGGAGTCTGCAATAGGCCGGTTGGCCTGTGCATGGCAGCTCCTGTCGAGAGTTACTACCACTCTCTATCATCCATGAATCTATCTAGCCTCCTTTTGAAACTTTCAGAGTTCCCGCACTTACTACAAAGCTGCTAAGCTTGTTCACTCGTCCACCCCTATTTGTGAACCAGTTTCTTCCATCTCCCACCTAAACTTATCCAACAGATCCGTTGCTCCGAGTCCTACCCTGTTCGGATATTATAAGAACTTTATCTATGTCCCTTTATTGATTCCTTTCACCCACTTAAATACTTCTTTTCATATCCTCCCGCACTCTTCATCTTTCTAGGGAATGCAAGTTAAGTTTCTTTAACCTATCCTGATATGGAAGGTTTCTAAGTCCCGGAATCATTTTTGTCATTCTTCGCTGCACCGACTCGAGTGAATTTATATCCATTCTATAATAGGGCACCAGAACTGAACCGTGAGGTGCGGCCTGACTAGCCAAAGTATAGTTGCAATAAGATCTCTGCACTCTTGTTACTTACACTTCTAGATATAAAACCCAATACTCTGTTTGCCTTATTTCGAACATTAACGCACTGTTTTCTAGGCCGTAGGTCCGGGCTTACAAGTACCCTAGGTCTCTCACAAGTCGACTTCTCTAGGTTGATGTTGTTAAGGCTGTATACATTATAAGTATTTGTTCTTCCAATATTAAGTACGCTGCGCTTGCTGCTGTTGAATTTCATTTGCCATTTTCAGACCACCCTGCAGTTTATTTAGATCCTCCTGTAATGCATTTGCATCCTGCCTGAATTAATTTGCCGCCCTATTTTGGTGTCATCCGCAAACTTGCTTATGTCACTGCTGATCCCAGTATCTAGATCGTTTATGTAGATTATGAACAAAAGTGGGCCTAGTACTGACCCCTGGGGAACCCCACTGGTTACAAGGCCCACTCAGATTTAACACCATCTACGCTGACCCTCTGCGTTCTATCGGTGAGCCATGATTTTATCCAATTTAAAACTTTCCCTCGATACCGCAGGCCTTAATTTATCTCAGAAGCCTCTGATGCGGTACTCTGTCGCTTTGTAAAAGTCTAAGTAAATAACATCGTAATTTTCGTCATTATCTACTACCTCGAAGACTTTCCTAAAAAACGTTAGCAGATTTGTTAGACAAGATTTTCCTTTGTAAACCCATGTTGAGAGTCGTAGATTAATTTGCTTTTCTCTAGATGCGATCGGATGCTATCTATAATTGATTCAAGAAATTTCCCTATTACTGACGTCAAACTGATCGGCCGGTAATTTGACGCTGATGCTCTGTCTCCTTTTTGAATATGGGTACTACATTTGCCTGTTTCCACAAGTCCTAGGTAGTTGCAGGCATTCTAATCTCTCTGGGTAACTGAGGTTCCATAGAGTAGGCACCAGTCTGGTCGCCCTCCTTTATACATTTTCAATCAATTGACAGTCTCGAGCATACCTCCAGACGGGGAAGCACCTCCTCTTGAAGATCGTGACAAGCGATGGACCATCCAGATATCTAAATGACCTCCTTATTAGACACTAGTTTTGTTGCCTGTTTCACCTTCTTTTCACAATGGCCTGAGAACTTAAGTCCATTGTCGACCTCACTACCAGGTCCTTTTCACATTCGGTCTCAATTAATGCAGTCTCTACAGTTCGAGCATACTCTCAGGTCCACAAAAAATGCACTTACGCCAATGCCGCTTTAAGAAAGTTGCTCATTAGTACCACATATTAAAATAAGTACTTTCGGTTTGATATGAGAGGGTCCGGATAGAAAGTTCTTAAAAAAAAAGTAAGATGTTTCTTAATGGCCTACACACAAGTCAGCTGCTGGACTATCTACAAAATTTTTGAATCATTGCTCCTCTTTTCAACATTTTCCCATGTTGCTAACACTACATATACTGTGACTCAGCTTGTGATGATATAAAATTGGTCAGCCAAAAGTCCAGTTTTGGTTTCATCAGTACCTTGTTCTGTGTACTGCCTTATAAGGATCCACACCTGCCCTGCCACAACTGAACCATAACAATATACATACAATGTGTTTATTTTATGAAATTACTACTCCCAGGGTGGATCCTTACAACTTTTCCAAACAGCTGTACACTAGTTTGTTAGTTATATTTTTTAGATTATGTTAATTAATCCTTTCGTGTATCCTCTCCTACCTTGCCCCGCCTCCAGAAGGTCCTTTCATTTTATAAGCCAACATTTATATCTTGTAAAAGTTTGCCCCCACTATTCTCTCTCATTAATCGAATTGTTGCAACTGTGTTAATATCATTGACCCCGTGAAATGTTCTGTAACCCTAGCTCCATTTTTATCATCTCAATCATTGCATTCTTTTGACTAACCAAAATTATTCTCATTGCTTCGTTTTGCAGGATATCAAGCTTCAGCAGCATTCCTTCATCAATACAAGAGGACAGGGCTGCCACGGGCAGCAGGATTTTCCAAAGGGAATGCGAGAAAGCAAGACAAGACCTGATATATCAGTTTATTCAAAACAGGTACATACATATACATCCATATAAAATTATGATAAATATTATAGTTACTTTCCAGTAATGTATAATCAGCAATATTTCTTATCAGTGTTATTAACAAGTTATTAATCACTGAAATTATATTAGGGTTGACCATAAGCATTAAAAACTAAAGAAAATAATTAATTTTAAACCATTAATCATAAAAATATACTGATGACTGTCTGTCACAATGGTGACTTGCTCAGAACATTAGCAGCATAATTTCAGTGGTTAAATAAATCCTTCAGGCTATGCTCATCAACTCCTAAATGATCAATCACATCTTCAATGAAGGCTTTCTTTTTATCAATAACTACTGGCGATGCACACTGAACATGTACAATTCAGACAGGCATTCAGTTGATACTGTTTATCGAAGCCATGTGTTGACACGTTACTGCCAAGCTTCAGCCTACCAATTTAGATTAATTTGAGGTGTACGAAATTATAAACATGGCCATTGAACAAATCAAAGAAATGCATAGTGATATGAAAGATTACTTTAGTATGTGGTTGACCAAGGCCTAGCTTGTTGAGAAGGTCTTGATGAAAATGGATTTTGCTGTGATATATATTATACCTTGAGGGTCTTGACGGAAGTAGTTTTGCTGTGATATATATTATACCTTGAGGGTCTTAGCTCTGCACGTTTAAAGATCCGTGGAAATTTAACCAACCAACACTTGACTAAATTGTTGTAAATTAGGTTCAATAGTTTTGGTTGGGTTGGTATACTTTGTCTGTTTTCAAAGAGCTACTTGGTACCACAGCTCTCATCAGGAAAAGGCCTATGATGATGACTATCAATTACCAATTACTGTGATGTTTGACTTTCAATTTCTTCACAGTATCAACTTCATATGAATCACCAGACAGCAGAGAGCAGCAGTGACCCTTGTACTGCTGTCACAATCACCACTCAGCGTCCTGAAGAGAATGTGGTGCTGGGAGACCC
>NW_024716951.1:2938788-3059601 GCF_018991925.1 Homarus americanus | reverse complement strand
TGATGTGCGTTCAGTTACGTATTTGCTTTTGGGGAAATATTCCCTAATTTTCCGTAATGATTCATCATAAAAAGCAGAGTTGTATAGAAATATCTACTTTTAGGAAAGTTGGTTATCTCTTTCTGCGAAAGTAGATCATCTACTAAAGGAAAGTAGATTACTGATTTACAGAAATGAATTATCGACTTTTTGGGAAATATTACCTAATTTTCCGAAGTAGATTATCATAAACAGGAAATTTGTATCATAAGTAAATATCTTTCTGGGAAAGTTGGTTATCTTTCGAAAGGTGTTATCTACTTTTTAAGAGAAATGAATTAATGAGTTTTGGTGAAGTAGATTGTTATCGACTTTTTGGGAAATATTGCCTAATTTTTTAGAAGTGGATTATCATAAGAACGGGAGAATTTGTATCATAGAAATGGGAAATATCTGCTTTGGGAAAGTTGGTTATCTACTTTCTGAGTAGATTTATCTACTTTGGGAAAATTAATTATTGACTTTTTGAAGTAGATTATCGTACTTTTGAAATATTACTAATTTTCCAGTAGATTATCATAGAAACAGGAAATTTGTATCATAGAAAATGGGAAATATCTACTTTCCGAGAAAGTTGATTTATCTACTTTTCCCGAAAAAGTAGATATTTATCTTTTTCGGGAAAGTAGATTATTGACTTTTTGGGGAAGTAGATTATCAAACTTTTTGGAAATATTACCTAATTTTCCGTGAATTATCATAGAAAAACGGGAAATTTGTATCATAGAAAATGGGAAATATCTACTTTCGGGAAGTTGGTTATCTACTTTCCCGAAAAGTAGATTATTTACTCTACTTTTCGGGAAAGTAGATTATTGACTTTTTTGGGAAGTAGATTATCGACTGCAGAATATTACCTAGTACACCGAAGCGAATTATCATAGAAAATGAAATATCTATTTTCCGGGAAAGTTGGTTATCTACTTTCGAAAAGTAAATAAATAATCTGCACACATAATTACAATTTCCGAACTGCGTGTCTGCTTCCGGAAATTGAACTTTCTCGAAAAAGTAGATAAACATCTGGAGATGATCTGGATGGAAGGATCTGTTTCGAAATAGATAAATAATCTACTTTTTCGGGAAATTAACCAACTTTCGGAAGTAGATATTTCATTTTCTATGATACAAATTTCCCTTTTCTATTGATAATCTACTTGGAAAATTAGGTAATATTTCCCTAAAGTCGATAATCTACTTCCCCAAAAAGTCAATAATCTACTTTCCGAAAAGTAGATAAATAATCTACTTTTCAGGAAAGAATATAACTTTGGAAAGTAGATATTTCATTTTCTATGATGTTTGTTTTTATGTGTCTACTTCGGAAAATTAGGTAATATTTCCCTAAAAGTCGATAATCTACTTCCCCAAAAGTCAATAATCTACTTTCCCGAAAAGTAGATAAATAATCTACTTTTCGAGATAGATAACCAACTTTCGGAAAGTAGATATTTCCCATTTTCTATGATACAAATTTCCCGTTTTCTATGATAATCTTTGAAAATTAGAATATTTCCAAAAGTCGATAATCTACTTCCCCAAAAGTCAATAATCTACTTTCCCGAAAAGTAGATAAATAATCTACTTTTCGGGAAAGTAGATAACCAACTTTCGGAAAGTAGATATTTCCATTTTCTATGATACAAATTTCCCGTTTTCTATGATAATCTACTTCAGAAAATTAGGTAATATTTCCCAAAAAGTCGATAATCTACTTCCCCAAGTCAATAATCTACTTTCCCGAAAAGTAGATAAATAATCTACTTTTCGGGAAAGTAGATAACCAACTTTCCGGAAAGTAGATATTTCCCATTTTCTATGATACAAATTTCCGTTTTCTATGATAATCTACTTCGGAAAATTAGGTAATATTTCCCCTAAAGTCGATAATCTACTTCCCCAAAAGTCAATAATCTACTTTCCCGAAAAGTAGATAAATAATCTACTTCAGGAAAGTAGATAACCAACTTTCCCGGAAAGTAGATATTTCCCATTTTCTATGATACAAATTTCCCGTTTCTATGATAATCTACTTCAGAAAATTAGGTAATATTTCTAAAGTCGATAATCTACTTTCCCGATAACTATTTTCATCCAGTTTCTTGAACTTTAAGGTGAAATAACTAAGTTTGTCATGGCTCAGTGGTTGAGTCCTGCCTCTTCATGGTGGTCCTTTACTCCTATTTGTATTTATTTTTTGTTATATGTATATTTCTAGCCCTTATCAGCTTACTAGCTGCTCGGGCAGTGTCTTGAATCTTAACAAGAGTTTTATTGTACATAATGTGCTTTATTTATTAACACATTTAGGAGTATTAGAATATTGAAAACGATCGTTTTTTTATTATTATTAACAATGACATTATTTTATGCTGTCGTTCCATTAATTTACATACGACGTGTCAATAAGGTTTACAAGAGTTGACCACTTGGGCTGTATTAATACATTACATCAGAAAACAAAACAATATTGTAATACAATACCAATATAATAAAATACACATTAGGGTATGAACTACAGATACAAGATTATTATATAGTACATAATATAATAGAACTAAGAGGGTAACACAAGAAGCTTGAAGACGTGTGGGGTCAGGTTGTATTAGGGTGATTAATCTAAAAGTTTATTCACTGAAATTTTAATATGTAGAAAAACTAATTTTTTAAAAAAAGAACGGAGCTACTGTAGTATGTGATCTACAGAGTTGGTGCTACTGTACTATGATTTACAGAGCTGGAGCTACTATGCAGTCTACAGAGCTGTAGCTTCTATCGTATACAGTCTCAAGAGCTGTTGCTTCTATAGTATGCAGTCTACAGAGCTGGAGCTACTGTAGTATGTGGTCTACAGAGCTGGAGCTACTGTAGTATGTGGTCTACAGAGCTGGAGCTTCTATAATATGCAGTCTACAGAGCTGGAGCTGCTATAGTATGTGGTCTACAGAGCTGGAGCTGCTATAGTATAGTATGCAGTCTACAGAGCTGGGCTACTGTGGTATGTGGTCTACAGGCTGGAGCTACTATAGTATAGTATGCAGTCTACAGGCTGGAGCTGCTGTAGTATGTGGTCTCACAGAGCTGGAGCTACTATAGTATGGTATGCAGTCTACAGAGCTGGAGCTACTGTATGTGGTCTACAGAGCTGGACTACTATGAGTATGTAGTCTACAGAGCTGGAGCTACTGTAGTATGTGGTCTACAAGAGCTGGAGCTACTGTAGTATGTGGTCTGCAGGCTGGAGCTACTGTATGTGGTCTACAGGCTGGAGCTACTGTAGTATGTGGTCTGCAGGCTGGAGCTACTGTGTGTGTGAGCCTACAGAGCTGGAGCTACTGTAGTATATGCGGTCTACAGAGCTGGAGCTACTATAGTATGTGGTCACCGAGGCAGAATGTGTCTTCAGGATATTTACACCATAGCATCCATGAACCTAACCTAGCCTAGGTGTGTATGTTAATGGATGATTTAGTGTGCTATATCGTGAACACAACTCCAGCACCTCCTGTTTCCTACTACAGTATCCAGCTCTTATAATTAACTCGGCTCAATGGCTCAACTCTGTAGACCACATACTACAGTAGCTCCAGCTCTGGAACTGCATACTATCTATAGTAGCTCCAGCTCTGTGAACACATACTACAGTAGCTCCAGCTCTGTAGACTGCATACTATACTATAGTACCTCCAGCTCTGTAGACATACTACAGTAGCTCAGCTCTGTGAGCTGCATACTATACTATAGTAGCTCCAGCTCTGTAGACCACATACTACAGTAGCTCCAGCTCTGTAGACTGCATACTGCTCACTATCAGTAGCTCCAGCTCTGTAGACCACATACTACAGTAGCTCAGCTCTGTAGACTGCATACTATACTGTAGCTCAGCTCTGTAGACCACATACTATAAGTAGCTCCAGCTCTGTAGAGCCACATACTATAGTAGCTCCAGCTCAGTAGACCACATACTATAGTAGCTCCAGCTCTGTAGACCATACTATAGTAGCTCCAGCTCTGTAGACCACACTGCACAATACAAGACCACATACTATAGTAGCTCAGCTCTGTAGACTGCATACTATACTATAGTAGCTCCAGCTCTGTAGACCACATACTACAGTAGCTCCAGCTCTGTAGACCATACTACAGTAGCTCCAGCTATCTGGTGTTGGTGGTGATGTAGCCTTCTGTCATCTGGTGCTGGTGGTGATGTAGCCTCAATCATCTGGTGCTGGTGGTGATGTAGCCTCTGTCATCTGGTGGTGGTGGTGATGTAGCCTCAGTCATCTGGTGGTGGTGATGTAGCCTCAGTCATCTGGTGGTGATGTAGCCTCTGTCATCTGATGGTGGTGATGTAGCCTCTGTCATCTGGTGTTGGTGGTGATGTAGCCTCAGTCATCTGGTGTTGGTGGTGATGTAGCCTCAGTCATCTGGTGGTGGTGGTGATGTAGCCTCTGTCATCTGGTGCTGGTGGTGATGTAGCCTCTGTCATCTGTGGTGGTGATGTAGCCTCTGTCATCTGGTGGTGGTTATGTAGCCTCAGTCATCTGGTGTTGGTGGTGATGTAGCCTCAGTCATCTGGTGGTGGTGATGTAGCCTCTGTCATCTGATGGTGGTGATGTAGCCTCTGTCATCTGGTGGTGGTGATGTAGCCTCTGTCATCTGGTGGTGGTGGTGATGTAGCCTCTGTCATCAGATGGTGGTGATGTAGCCTCTGTCATCTGGTGGTGGTAATGTAGCCTCTGTCATCTGGTGGTGGTGATGTAGCCTCTGTCATCTGATGGTGGTGATGATGTAGCCTCAGTCATCTGGTGTTGGTGGTGATGTAGCCTCTGTCATCTGGTGGTGGTGATGTAGCCTCTGTCATCAGTCTGTCCCTTGTTCTTCACTTCTGTAAGGTTAGATGATTTAAATAGTTATGTAGATTTAATGATAAATAGATAGATTCACAGACTTACTAATTGGCAAAGCCATCAGATACTTATTTATAGTAGGGTACTTTGCTTAAGCTAGGTCTCTAATCAGTAATAGTATGTCTACAGGAGAAATAGTGAAAGTTTTCTGATAAATTTAACAAGCAATACATTGCACTTGGACTAACCGAGGTTGGCAGATCAATTTAACAATATAATATATTGGGGTTAATACAGAAACAGCTTCATCTGTTATGTATTTTTGACGTTTAGCTATGAATTGTTTTACACTATTACTGGTTTTGATGTACTGTAGTTTGGTAGCTGTAAAGAAGAAAGTGTTTTTTGCTTGACTGCAAACACCAGGTACGGTACAATACTGTATACAGTACCACAAGAAGGTACTGTATACTTTTTTTTGAGGTATGGAGCCTCTAAATATTGACATAGCTTAGGGCTTCAACATGTCTTAATACAGCCCTTCGTCTTGCACTGATTGTAGTGATTATATAGTTAGTACAATACAGTACAGTACAGTACAGTACAGTACAGTACAGTACAGTACAGTACAGTACACTACAGTACAGGTAAAGTAAAGTAAATTTAAGTTTAGTGTAATACTGTAGAGTACTGTACATATTTCTACTTTAATGTTAAGAATGTCAGAGTAGCCAAAGTGCAGTGCCTCTCTCCACCCACCAAAGCTCCAGCAATCATATAGGAAAGTAAGTGTCCAGGAGTGTTCAGTTGTTATTATGCTTTTAAATGGTAATATCAAATGAAGACAAGTTTTTAAAAGGTACTGGATACAGGGAAGTGTACAGATGAGGTGTGTGTGTGTGTAAGATAGGTGTAAATATGGAGAGAAAGTAGAGATGTCTTATAAATATGTTAAAGAAGAGGTACTGCATTTAACCAACCTTCTGGAAAACATGTAACAACACACAAGTGAACATACTGGACGTGGCATGGTATATGTTTTACCTTGAAAAGAGATGAGTTTATCTTGGGCCACTGCAGGATGAGTGAAGGAAGTGGGCGAACTTTTGACAGTTTCTCTAATGCATCTTTGTTGGTCGATCCACTCAGTCTACTTCCCCGACCTCGCCTTCATCTGTCACAATAAAAAGTGAGTTAGTGAAATACTGTACAGGCATCCCTCAAAGTACAGAAGCTTGAGTAATGAAATTCATATTGAAGGAACTAAAAAAAATATGGAATATTCTTTGCGATACAGAGGAAAACTTCCATTAGTTACCTGAATGCTATTTGTGGGGGATGAGGTTAGGTTAGGTTAGGTTAGCATTTGGGTGGCCAATCTTAAGGTGAAATAAACTAGGGTGGAGATTCATCAGGTGATCCCACAATTACAAGGTGCAGTAAACTTGGTGTGGGGGGAGGGGGAGACCTTTCAGGCTTATACTGTGTTTTCCTTTTAATTTGTATACACGCTAAAAGTTTTATAAGGTAAGTTTAAAATTTAAAGACCAAAATATTTTGTGCACAGCAAAGTTAGCCACAGATCTGTAATGTGCAGTTAAGGGTCCAGGAATTTTGAGTGTATGTTTTAGGGCTGCAGTCCCATACTGTACCTTAAATTTACCATTGAAATACATAGAATGATTTAACATGATTCATCACCACCCACACCTGCTGTGCTGATAGTGAAGTGAAAGAATTAAACATTAAACTTTGAGATGACTATCACAGATTCATATCATTCTTGATGGCAATCTTTTTTGTTAAGAAAAGGTAATACTGTACGAGTATTATAACTAATTAAGATGAACAATTTCAAATATTATTGATAAAGGTGGAGGAGACAGTTACCACCAGAAGTAACTTATGGATCTGAACCAAAATTCCTGGAGATATTATTTGCATGACACTGAAAACGAAAATGGAAGCAAGATTATACAGAACCTATTAGAACCTGACCTAGCCTAATCTAACATCCTAACCTGTGGACATTTTCAGCAGATGCTATACAGAAGTTGGAGGCCTTTTAATAGTGGTGTTATAGGAGAATGCTTAGAAAAGTCTACACTGAGAGAAAAACAAATTAAGAACTTCAAGAGAAATACTTGAAATGTAGAGAAAAAGAAAAATGAGATACTTGGTCATATAATTAGGGATGAAGGAATAATGACAAATATTAATGGGCAAAGTTGAGGATAGGAGGGCCAAGGGAAGGCAGAGACTGGGATGGATGAAATAAATTACTAACTGGGTTCCCAGAGAGATACATAACCTCAGAGGATTGGTAAAAACAGCCCAAGAACCTTTAGAGTGGAGGAGTCCTCCACTCTAAAGGTTCTTGGGCTGTAGTCGCCAACCCACAGATATGAGGAGAGTACTCTGTATAATTGATCTTTAAATTCTGTCACAACTGCAGTTGAAAATGTATAATTACAAACACAAAGTAATTGTTCAAGCACGATATCAATTACTATGGAAGGAAAATGCAGGGGTAAAATGGTATTTGCTCCCGTGTTGGCAGAGTGACAGTCCTGTAACTACTGTGTAACCTAAAGTTACCATAAATGTGTGTGGCTATGTGCTTTCAATTGACTGATTAAACTGCAGTTTAAGACACCATGACACATTAAGAATGTTGCTTTTATTGGTACTAGATATCAAAGTAAGAACTTTCTGCTTAATATGGCAAGAAGTTCGGGGAACAGAGCCTCCCCAGCTAGAAGTTAGGTAAGGTTTGGTAGGTTTCTTTGGTTGGTTAGGTCAGGTTCTATTAGGTTCTAGTAAATGTAGCCTCATTTAAAATACTTACTATAATAATTATAACATCTGTGGAAAAATTAATCAAATCGAACAACTCCTTCTGGTGGTAGTGCTGTTCTCAGAAATGACCCCATTATTTTCATCTTCATAAACTCCTAACACAGGCTCACAATACATGACTTTTTTTTAACTGACCAAATCTAATAATATTGAAAAATTTACATCTCGGTCATCGTCAATTTACGGCGGAAATATCATAGAAAAAAAGGTCTTAGAATTGTCTAAACATCACGAAAAACACATTAATAATAGCGAGAGAAAGACCGGTGCACGACTGAAATTTCACCCCAATTTTCACTGATTACATTAGGGAATACTGTATTATGTTGGGGGAAAAGATTAAAATGAGGGTAATCATGTACTAACCTAACCAAACCTAATAAAACCTGACCTAACCTAACCTGACCTAACCTGACCTGACCTGACCTGACCTGACCTGACCTGACCTAACCTGACCTAACCTGACCTGACCTAACCTATATCTTAACTCGCCTATATCTAGAATACTAAGCATTTGCACAAGAAAATTAATAGAATGAAAAGCATAATCAGTGAACAAAACTGTGGTATAACCGCAGTTTCGGACAATATGGATCTCGAGTTGAGCAATGTGTTTTTCCGATTGTTTAGATAATTTTAAGACACTTCTTTTTTAACGTATCCCTCGCAAATTACTTAAATGTACCGGAATCATCATCGAAGAAAAGTGTCTTAAAATTGTCTAAACAATCAGAAAAACACATTGCTCAACTACTAGGGGTATTGTCCAAAAGTGCAGTTTAACCAAAACTCTCTTTTAAAAAAACTCATAATTACTTAACCACTGACGGTCACCAGCCGTATATTTGCCTTTGCTGCTTTATTAACTTTAGAAAATTAGTTACTAGAATTAAAATAAGCACATACCTGCATCTGCTGTTTCCCATACACAGGTAACGAGGTGCTGTAGTAGTGTATAATTTATGACTGGCACAGGTGACAGCCTCGCCACCAGGTCAGTTTGTTTATTTACTAACATTAAGGTTCCTGAGCGGGCGGAGTTCCTTTACCTTTATCGCCCTTTACCCTCTATTAGTAAGGCTAAAACGTGATTTAATGGCCTATACAATATGATAGAGTTTTTACAATAATCTAGAATTTATTTAACCTAGTCATACAGTAATATATATATATATATATATATATATATATATATATATATATATATATATATATATATATATATATATATATATATATATATATATATATATATACAGAGCCGTGTTAAAATCGTTTATGCATTAGGAAATATCTTTCTTTATCTATCCTCGACCTCGGGCTCGAACCCCGGAGGATTCCTGAAATAATTAATTATATAATCTAACCTAACCTTGACACTCTGGGCACAGTCTAAATACTCTAACCTTACCTATACTGTCCACTCCTAATAAATCTCTCTAACCTTGAGGATTGGAGTCCATTCCCGACACCCACAAACCTCTATACTGTACATGTGATATTGGGTTCAGGTTAAAAACTCAGGAAATGCCAATTATAATCCACCTCATACGTTAGATGTTTTGTTACAACCCTTACTACTCTCCTGATGTGATGTGTTATTCATCAGTTCATGAGGAAGTCTTAATTCCTGACCAACTGTATTTTGATTCCCTTGGACAAGATAAAAGCAATTTGGCTGACTATGACTACATTAGTGCCACTCCTCCTTGTCCTACATATCTCCCAACCCTATCCCTCCATCATCCAGTCTCCTCTCCATCCACTACCTCTCCCTCATCCCATTCAATTTCTACACAGACACAAGGCATCCATTCCTTAATAAGTGGCAAATCTCAGTCCCAAAGGTGAGGCAAGAAAGGGTTTACAAGAACTTCCCTTTGGCTTCAGCACAGACCAGAGAAAAACTTTTGCTCCTCTTAACTTTTAAATGTTCTGTTGGAGGGTTAAGGTGGCCAACTCAAAGTGTACAGCCAGTAAGATTACTGTATTTCTCTTGCATGGATACTGGATAGGGTGTCTCTCACTCCCTCAGTCCAATTCCAAATGTGAGAATATCAGTTTAGTCAACATCTTACGCTGTTATCTGTAAGTCTTACTGTGGGAACTCTGGGACTCAGCTTCACAGTAAGAGCCATTAAGGTAAAAAAAATAGTAAATACTCAATTCATCATTTTATTTGTCCATCAAAAACACTCTTGGTATGTCTGACAATCTGCTCAGTCTCGAGTTCTTGATAGTAGGAAACTAGAATTATTATGGGGTTTCCATATCTGTGAGTATAATCAAATACTGAGAGTGGGAGAACACACAATACTGGTTGGATTACTAGGCTCTAGGTACAGTCAAGGTAAGGTGACCAATTGCTTCCTTTCACAGGCCTTGTGTCTTGTACATGAATATAAAAACTTTATATATATATATATATATATATATATATATATATATATATATATATATATATATATATATATATATATATATATATATATATATATATATATATATATATATATATATATATATATATATATATATATATATATATATATATATATAAAGAACTAGGTTCTATAATCAAGATGGACTGAACCAAATGCCTAGTCAAGCGAGGTGTGGTCGGTCCCTTCCTCTGTTGACTGTACCTCCGCCACCTCTGAAATACTGACTACCAGGATGGGCTGAACAACAACACAGACCTGAAAATTGCCTCCACCATATTTTCCAAAACATTGTTTTGTTTTTTTGAGGCAGATAATATCATAAACATGTGAATAATTTTCAAAAAGAGATTGAAATAATTTCAATCAAAGTCAATCAATTCATTGATTCATAATAGCAATGGCATGGCTGAGTAAACCCTAATCTGCTCTGCACACAACCAGCAGTGATTGCATATAGCAAACATAATCTTTCAATATGGCACGAAGATTGCAATAAATGTTAAAAAAAATTCTTCACTCCATATGAGAACAGTTGAAACTAAAATTGTCAATCATTACAAAAGATAAAACTTCCATCATTTTGTAATTAAATAAAACAGGTGAGTAGTTCCTTTACAAAAACAAAATTACACAACTGATTTTCAGTTACAATATTTAATTAAAAAGGACAAATCAATATAAATTCCTTTGGTAAAATACTATGCACTTTAGCGCATATTTGTGTGTCTGTATCTTACTTATATTTTCTCATTTAATGAGATAAACATAATTATTAAATGTGTAATTTACCTGTCATGGACCACAGATAACAGTTGCCCTTCCAAATAAAACTTTATATCAAAGAACAAATATGTACCATTAAGTAAAAGGCCTTCCTAGACTAAAATGGAATTGCATTCCATTAGACTATAAAAATTAAAAGACAATTTTATTAAAAAAAAAAAAATACTGGAAACACACCATACCATTAAAGATAATGCACAGAGGCCTGCTCATTATTATTATCTTTCTTATTGAAGCGTAAAAAAATCAAAAGATGAAAATTTCCTTTTCGTGTTTGTTCTTTTAGATGTAGTGTGCATCATGATCGGGAAGGATGTACAAGTAATGCACAATGTACATCAGCTTAAACGTCCTTTTTGGAAGTTGGCGGCGCCCATAAGTCACCAGTCGCGTGGCCCGTCGGTGCAGACCAAATGTTACCGACGGAACAAAAGGGATCAAAGCCGAGTCCCTTTGATACAGCACCACTAGCATCATTAACTGGTGCCTGGGAGAGGGTTGTGCCCCAAGGTGATGGAGGTGTTGACTGGGGAGAAGACCCTTGATTTGACGACCAGAAGGGTGGCGACCAGATGTTTGATAGGGAGTCCCATAAACTTGGTGCAGGAGCATTGCCAGAGTTGAGACTTATTCCGTCGTGATGATAACCACTTCCGTCAGGCCACAGCGAACCTCCAACTTGTGAATGGCAGTAACGAGGCCATTCATCCTCTGGAAGGGTCAAATAAATTCAACTTATAAAATTTTTCCCTTCTTACACCTTGACCAGAGAATAAAAGCATCTGATAATCCACATTAATCCATCAGAGATTCAATTAGACAATGAATGAATCTACCTGGCACTGCAACCTCTGAGCTCAAGTGAACCAAAAGAAACAGAAATTCAAGAATGGGCAAAATACAGTAGATGATGATGTTGCAAGAAAAACACATACCCAGAATAGTGACAGAAAAACCCTGAAACAGTTCATTACCCTAAGTTATACTTGAAAATTTTTGACTTGTTTGTTATTAGAATGGAGCAGTTTCATCTCACTGAAGTGTAACACTGTGCAATGGCTAATACAGTAAAGTAGTGTAATAAAATGTTGATATGGTGGGTGGGATTAGGGTAAGATTTGACAACCTTGCTGAATGACAAGTTAGAGAAGAAGAGCACATGTACAGGTACAACTGTTTCCTTAACTGTGATAATGGTTAGTTATGATCAACATGAAAAATATCACTGGCTGTGGTACTTCTTCACATCTGAAAAACATATTTAAAAAATTGGATCATAATATAAGGAATACCACTACTGTACTGTACAAGCTTATTTCACTTAATGATTACACACCCTAAAGCTAACTTAATCTATATGTTAAATTAACTTAACCTAAACAAAAAATTAACCTAACCTAAGCTCCCAGGTACTGTTAGGATGTTTAATCAAGTGAAATAAGCTGGGGTGGCTAGTCATCATATACAGGAAGTCCCCAACTTATGAATGCCTGCCAATATGAACGGGTTAAACTTGAAATTTACAGTATTTTATTTACCTGATGACTTATTTTTTCCTTTTTTAAATGTATTTTGTCATTCTATTTCTTTTTTATTATAAATTAATTGATTTTAGATGTACTGTATATAAGGACTTAGGCTATGATGTATTGGGAATTTCAACATTGTTTGTACGTACGGTATGCATATAGCATGTGTTCCAACTTACGTACAAATCCGACTTACGAACATACTCGGAAACAGAACCCGTCTGTAACCCGGGGATCCCCTGTAGTCCCCAAATTAAAGTATTCTTATAAAGTTTCTACTTACCCACACAGCTGTAAATGAAAATCCCACTAAACAGAAAAACAAAAATATATAAAAAAGTGAGAAAGTTTTGTAGTACAAAATATCAAACCCACCTGAAAGAGAGCTGTGTCTGTGTGGTGTATCATGTGACTGAGTTAACCCAGGTGGTGGTCTCAAGGTTGGAGCAGTCAGTGTCTTGGGGTCCCAGGAGTGGATGCTGTTGCCTGTTTGACTAGCAGTCAGTGACCCACACTCCACATAGTTGCTGTATAAACTACGTGAATAAGGATCTTCCTTCGGGCGGTGAGAAAAATTATTGTCAGATATGGTGAAGAGTGGAGAGGAGGACATAGAGGAAACAGCCACACTTGTTGCAGGACTGGGCGCCCCACGCTGAGTGCCCATGTTATTGTTGTTGGTATTATTCACCTTCTGGCCTATCACACCCAGAGGTTTGTCAACCATCTTTACCTCTGGTGGAACTTTGGCAAATGGTGTCACTTTAGCTTTCTGAAAAGGTATGAATTTTGTTAGAAATTTTCTTGCATTTTTTTTAATTACTAGAAAAAAAAGAGAAGGTTACAGATTTTAATTTTTATGGGTGAAAAACACAATAAAGTAGATCAAGTACAGTAGAACGTCGATATAACGGGAGATACACGTTCCATGAGAAGTGCTTTAACACTAAATCGAAGTGTTGTTTCAATGGAATAATTTAGTTTGGTACTTGAGAGAAACACAAAATACTAAAATGATTGACAGTCTACCCAGATGCACCTCAGTCCATCTCCTAGAATAAACAAAACATTGTTTTTTGTTGTATTATGTTAAAAGAAACACTCATAAATCAACACAGCTAAAATTAAGGGATGCAAAATGGTCTGTTTACTCGCTGGGAAGATTGGGGGATACATTTGATAGTTGATGCCAAGGTCTAGTGCTTATTTATCTATCTGCCCTTAAGAGTGACTAAGTTTTTCTATCATAAAATGTCACTAAACTGACCTGGGCGAATATAATTAACATTGCTGGAATTCTTATAAGATAGTGATTAATTTGAATACAAACATGCTATTGTTCGCATAAGACATACGAATTTTATTTCTAATTACAAATGGCAAATTTTTTTATCTTTTGTGTAAAATATATTACGTTTATATTCAAATTATTCGCTGTCTTGCAAGTATTCTAGCAATGCAAATTATATTCTCCTAACTTTAGTCTGTGATATTATATAAGATAAAAACTTAAAACCACCAAACCCTGGCTGGGAGAGGAAGAGGGAGGGAGGGGAGGTGACAGTGACATGTTTGACAGCTGGTGCCGAAGGTCTAGTGAAGTATTTATTTGTTTATTTATATTCTTTAGATTGATTTTCGTATAAAATGTCACAGAAGTGGCCGGGGAGAATATAATTTACATTGCTGGAATTCTTATAAGATAGCGATTAATTTGAATATAATCATGCTAGAGTTCGCACTAGGAAGCATAATGTGTTGTCTAATGGTTGACCCTGCTGCCATATGGCATCACGATAATTGTGACTAAGTCCCAGGTTGCTGGTTTGACTTTCTGCCTCATTTACACTCAATTGTTTCTCTTGCTATTGACAATATATATATATATATATATATATATATATATATATATATATATATATATATATATATATATATATATATATATATATATATATATATATATATATATATATATATATATATATATATATATATATATATATATATATATATATATACACGGTTTAGGAAACAAATTATTTTGACAGCTCCTGCACCTTAAAAATTGGCACTGCAACATTGATTACGATGAAAGGAGTCTTCTCACCTGTTTATCTGTTCCTAACAGTATAGCTGAGTATGAGGACTCTCTTGGAGCCAATGGCTGGGGTTGAGATTGAGGTTTTGGATGTGTTGCTGTGAAGGTGGGCGTTGGCAGGTCTGACAGGCTATCTGTTGACGTTTGCCGTGCTTCTTCCCAGTTTGGAGTTGGTGAAGACCGGCCGCTGCCCACACTCTCAATTGAGTCAGTACTCTGCAGTACACACAAAAGTACCATTGATATTTTCCCTAAACTGGTCAGTGATACCCTTGAAGTACTACACCTACCGTAAGTATCTTTACTACTGTACAAGTACCTTCTTTCTTATCAAAATTTGGAATTACAATTAAGACAACCATCGCCACTCTCCACTCAGTCTTACACATACAGTACACTGCTTAAGCTCAGCAAGTTATACAGCAGTACAATCAGTGTTTTTCCCTATGATCCAAGACATTTAGTAAAACGTCAACAATACAGTAGTATACTGTAAGTAATGGAGGAGAAGAACAGTTGAGGGAAGACTTACTTTAATAATATTTGCTCTGGGAGTTTTTTGACTGTCCTTCTCTCGGTCAGATTCTCTATTTCGTAAGGGTTTGAGGGTGTACGGCAGCTCCAGCGTGTTGGGTTGAAAGATATCGCCTCCGAAATTCCGCCCGCTGGGATCCTTACATCTTTTCAGCCCTTTCACCTTTGTACTGATTTCAAAACCAGAATTATCTTCATTTTGGTTCGACGATGAGCGAGACCCTTGACTATTGGGGCTTTTACTGATGGAATTTTTGCTTTTACCGCTCCTTTTCTTGGAAGTTTTCCCACTCTGACTAGATGAGGTCATGTCCGATGATTTACTTATTGGTGTATCCTGGCAAGAGATGTACAATGTATATAAACAAACATCAATGTTATTTCCTTATTAGGCAGTAACAAGAGTAATGTATGGTATTTATATAAGTAAACACTCAGTGCTACTTCTAAATGCTTATTACTGTACATAAAATAAAGTAATTTTAATGATCCTCAAGCTAATGTAATGCAAACTTCCACTGTTGATTGCCGCCAGATAAGGGTTACTCTAGCTCTCATCTTTTCCTACTTCATTCATGAAAACACTGACCAATAGAGTAATAATTAAACATCAGTGACATAGTCCTACTTTTACTAGGAGCCATTTTTCCTGTCACAAAACTTAGATCATTATCATCAACTTTCCATTCAGTCATTACACTTTCATTACCACATCATTTACCTGCTTATAACAATAATTACTTACCCGTTCACTAATTGATAAGTCGTCAGTATTTGAACTCTCAGTAGTAGTTGATGAAGTTTCTTCTTCATTGCTTTGTTTCATGCGTCTTCTTAATTTAGGATATGTTTCGACAATGTGCAGGTCAGTTTCTGTACCTACACTTTGCTTCAGCACAGAAGAATCATCTCTGTTATTACTATTCAGAAACTTCTTACCATTTGAAGAATCACTTGTTTCTGTGTTGCTGTCTTCCTTCTTACCAACGGCTCTCTGAAAAAATCTGGCCCAAGACATGGATTCTAAACTTCTATTGTTTCCTTTAGCATTATTTCCTTTTCCTTTGCTATTTTTACTTTGATTTTGTGTGGCAGGATTATCAGAGATACCAGAGAAAGTATCTGCAACAGACTGACATGACTTATTATCTGACTGTTTTAGATACTTTGGCTTTGTACTAGAATTTGTGATCTGATTGTTGCCTATTTTTTTACTATTGGCTCCTGAGCACGGCTTCCTCCCATTGGTCATTACCTCACCAAGGGGCGACATTGATGACGATTTCTTGTTATTAGTATTTGTGTTCAGTGGACTATTGTTCTTTATGTTTTCTATGTGAGCGTGGCCATTGGCATAGCCATTTTTGACAGACATATTTTTGGAGTCTATGTGGGTTATGGTCCTCAGGTCGAATACTTTACTTTTGTCAAAGCCCGGCGTGTGTCCATTAGCTGGTAACGAGGTGGTCATGGCTATTATTGTCGTCTTGAGAATATGGTCAGCTTCTAGGGCAGAGAGAATTACTGCTCCAACCAACATGGCAACCATTAGGGGCAGAACAGCATAATAAAGAAGTGGCTCCCATGTTGGTCTCGGTACAGCTGCTCCACATTCTGCCAACAGCTGGGTCGGTACTGTAGCGACCAGAGAGTATTCAACTCTCCCTGGCTCGTCTTTAGTAACCAAAACCATCCCTTCGTCCAGTCCTCCTATCAATCCTAAACTGGTGTGAATGATTAGCCGTTGTTGTATCTTGGAGAGCGTGAAGTCTGGAGTGAACGCAATATCAACCTTGTGACTACCATTTGGGGCCAGCTGAAATCCTTCACAGTTGAGAACCTTAAACCCGTACCCCTCACAAGGTAAGTCATTTATGTTGAAGCCCCACACCTGGACGGGCAGTTCCCCAGTGTTGCGCGCCATAAATGAACGCTTCACTGTAAAGTTGGGTTGATAGTATTTTGAGCTTCTGGCATCTGAAATAATAGAAAAGAAATATACCCACAACTGAGTAAAACTCTCTTACATAATTTCATTAATTTTGAATGAATAGTCAAACTCTGATAACAAACTAATGTAGTTAAAGCACACATTAAAGTCTTCAGACCCAATTAATACTCCTAGACTCAATCCTTAGATCAGTGTTACGTTATTCACTACTATGTACTCATAGACCATGACCACCATACTAACATCCTAACCTAACTTGTTCACTCTTAAGTTACCATCACATAGAGGTCAACACTTTGGAAATGAGAAGAGAAAAATCATAATTTACTCAAATAGGAGTTGACAGATAAAAGAAATAATGAAATTTACTTACTATCACAGTCTTTTAAGTGTTTGGCCCCAATGTTGAAGGCAAGAGGCATGGGTGACCCTGGCTTGCGATTGCCAAATTTTAGAAATCCTCTTCCTCCTCGACCTTGTACCAGCATGGCATCTATAACTGTCAGGTTGTTTCGTACCAATAGCACAGTTGAATGTAACTTTTCATCAGGTGGTGTGAAGGAGAGTCTTACTTTAACCTAAAAAGAAATTGTCTTTTAAATCCAATGACTAAAAGTCCTCAATTGCATCAACACAAAACATACAGGCTGTCCATATATTATCCATCACATTTTAAAAGTTACTGCAGTACACCTTTTCACATATCCATTGAAATTGTTACATAACTATTTGACAAATTTCATAACCGAATGACAGAACACATATCGAATGACAATCTAAATTAACTGTTCGTTCACGCTAACGGAAATGATTGACATAAGTTATGAAGTTGACAGACGTGAACAATAAACCGACAGTCTACATATAGTTTGAGAATGTAACAATTGGAGAACGACATACCACCAACAGTTATTTTAGATTGTCACATTTGATATGTGTCTGTCATTCGGTTATGAAATTTGTCAAATAGTTATGTAACAATGTCTCAACGGATATGTGAAACGGTGTAATTTAAAACAATATTATACTGAAGTTAGAATGAGCCGGTTCTGGCGCACTGTTCTTGACAAGTTACTCGCAAGCCTCACGATCATCACAAACACACATCAACACTGCTGGATCTATCACACACATTCAAACTTATTATGTCTCTACAGTTTTGACTCTGTTAATTCTTCTTTTTTTTTCACTCTATCCTACTTTCCATACATTACTCAAGTTCGATGTATTATACCACAGTTTAAAGATTATTTACTTGTGAATGCAGTGAGATATATGATATACAATGTACACTTTAGTTAAGTCAGGATTTCCCTCACTGTACAGTGTAAATTAACAAACTCTCACATCCCTATTCCCCAAGCACTCCACTACTGTACTGCACAGAATTAAAATATAAAACTGTACGTAATAGGATTTTTTCTTTCACACAGCCTCTTGCTGCTATGATATAGTGTGAGCAGATGCTGGTCCAGGTGCTCCCCCTCAGCAAGTGTACCCAATAATGAACTCATTTACAGTTGAGTGCAGAACGGTTAAATGTACAAAGATCTGTAAATATCTTTCCAAAATGATGAACTGTAAATTTTCATGCCGAAGCCAACAACACGTTTAAATATCAAAATAATTATTTCATCTCACCTTCACTCCAGGTTCGAGGATTATGGCAATACTGTCTTTTGCAACCCGAGTCTTGAACTGTTCCTCCAGAGTCCTACGATGTTGAGCCAGACCACTTGTTATCTCTGGGGCTGGTGGTGGCATTGTGCCCCCTCTAGTCCCTCCACCTCCCACACTATCAGCATCTACCAGGGTGAAGACGTCGTTTGAATTCCCTCCTCCACTACCTTCCTCGTTCAAGAGCGTGTGTCCATTTGGTAACCTGTCAAAGCGAGGTATATATATATTATTGACTTGAATATGGACATACAATAATCATTCTGGAGGAAATAATTGTAAAGATCTGACATACAGAATAACTTTTTACAGAACTTGAAAAAAAATTTCCATTTCCATTTTGTACCCCAACATATAGTATACAACACCAATTTGTTTTAACATCTTTATATACATTTACAATTTGCAGAATGACTTTTGCACATATAAATTCCTTTTCACATTACTACAAATTACTTCACGTTTCCATATTTCACTTACACCACGTTAATCATGGCTAACCAATACATGTGTGGAAAATGACCGTAAAACAATGATGATAATGAGGTGGTATCACGGCTAACATACACAGTACTATGGAAAGAGTTCATAAGTATCAAGGTGTTACCGGTAAGTTAAGATAAATTTAGGAACATAATAAGAGAAATAGTAAAATACCAGTTTATGAAGGCCACTGGGAGATGATTTACCAGACACAACCACTAATAAACTCAAGAGAAAAAGAAACAAATCATTCTTGTGGGTTTTTTTGCATTCATCATTACCAATATTTTACATGTACTTTCAACAAATATTCTCTTCCGTTAAATTCTTAAACTTTTA
This sequence comes from Homarus americanus, assembly GCF_018991925.1. Lineage (NCBI taxonomy): Eukaryota > Metazoa > Arthropoda > Malacostraca > Decapoda > Nephropidae > Homarus > Homarus americanus. The sequence goes on along the minus strand of NW_024716951.1, from coordinate 3,040,012 downwards.
AGATAAATTCTTCTCCGTAAAACACAACAGACATACACAAAAGTATAATGAAAACAGATAAAAAAATTCCTAGGGAAACAAAATGATTGGCCAGAAGGAAATGCAGACAGTGTAAGTCAATGTGCCAGAATAAGTCACCATCCAAGCCCGACGAAGGACCTGCTAAAAGAAGTGATTACGAGGAACTCACTGATGGTGTATGATAGAGAGGAGCTGCTGTGTGGCGGGGTAGTGATGCAGCAGCAGTATCTGGGCCACTACAGGAACACTCGCTGGGTTCTCCACAAACACATCATGGATACTTGTGTTGAGCACTTGTGTTAAGGGGAAAGTCAGGTGTTGAGGGTAACACAAAACAGGCCAATTGAGTGCAGCCTGAGAGGATACAGAAAAAGAAATCAAACTTCCTTATCATAAAAATGGAAATATGTATCTCACCCAAATAGTAATTTCACTTGAGACAAATAAATCTAGCCAATACTGTACTCCAAATGATGTGACATTCATTACTTTCTTCAATGTTCATAAATATTTTGTAGACATACAGAAATTCTGGAGGTCCAGTTCTGACCTGAGCAGTGAAGTGGAAGCCATGAACCTCCGATGTGTGAAGAACTATTGAGGTATTGAAGATTGCAGCAGATAGATTGAGATAACGACTTCGTAATGTTGAGTATAAATTGGTGTCGGTGTCTGCCACGTGTGACGTTAAAGACAGTGTATTCACCCATTGCTGACCGGCTGTAAATTATATTAATTATGTCAGTACTGCAATGTAATTCTATATAATTAGGATTAGATGATCATAAAAATTCAACTGTTTAAAAAACATCAGCTACATATGTTTTACGTGAGTTTTTCCAGCCCTTTGCCTGAAAATGGGATGCCAGTAATTTATACAGTAGAGCGAAAAGAATTTCTCACCTTTGCCTGAGAGTGGGAAGCCAGTGTAACACTCAGTGCCACATTCAACCTTGGGGTCAAACACCAACCTCCCAATATGACTCTTGTGTCCAGGTTGTAAAGTTGACGGAGAACTCTGACTTGGCTCGTATGAAAACCTCGTGTCTGATGGTAGAGGCTTCACTTCTTTTACAGTCATTGGATGACCAAATGTAGATAGTATGTGTAAATTTTGATGAGAAATTTTTCCCTGAAAGACGAGAGCAAAAAATCAGTAAAACATAAGAAATATATAATGTATCTATATCAATTCACTCTTCGAGTTTCAATAGTGAAGGTTAAGGATGCTGTACCTGGACTGTAAGTAGAAGTATTTATGGGCTACCAGGAAATGATATCATCAACATTTGGCTTGATAAATGTTACAATAAACATAACAAGTGTTAATACTTACTGGAAAAGCATTAATGAATATTAGCGTGTTTGGTACCACACTGAGTGAGCCGTCAGCTGTGCGTAATCGAAAGGGAATCTTGATTTGCTCAAACTGTGTCTGGACGAATGACTCGGCAATAAATATACCCTCGGTGTCAGGGGTCAGAACACCAATTCTGAACGCTGCATAGTGGTTGGGCTTCAAAAATAACTGCAATGGCAAATAAAAAGATATATCAATAATTGTTCATTACATTAAGAATTCTAATGGAGGAAGAGAATGACAGATACGCTGAGGCACACAGAGATGGCAGGGACACTGGAACAAGATCTCTGAGGCCGGGTTACTGACGGGACTAGTAGAGGGAGCTCAGATTTTGAATTATTACATTAACATTATTTAGAGAGAGGACAGTGTATGCCTACTGTAGGCTAGTGTGTAGAGGGTGTATGTACAGTATACAGTGCATGGAGGGAGAGGGAAGTGGCAGTTAACAACACCTGCTACAGTAGATGCTAAAGGATAAAAGCAGATCATCATCCTCTATCATCATAGTACCATTTGGCCTACCAGCATTACAAGCTTAAGACGACAGCATCTGCTAGTGAGTACAGTAAAGAGTATACAGTAGTATACTTTGTTTATTTACAATATATTGTATGTGTACAGTAGTGTTTGCATAAATAACTACAGCTCTGCGTCTGTCTGACTGCAGTCTTATGCATAACATTCACCAATGACGGGAAAAATTCTGGGGATGTGTGATTTATTCCAGAGATAAGAAAATTTGTTTCAATACCAGGAAACCTCTCAAACCTGGAACTGCTCTGCACCAATTATTCTGGCTAATGGGAAGTTCACTGATACTGTTTAAGTATATTCTTATTGGGCCATGGACTGGTATATTCTGTTTAAAGTGACTGGGATAACGAAGTTGCACAGTGACTTGTGTGTTTTGAGAGAGAGAGAGAGAGAGAGAGCGAAAGAGATATTTTCATCACACGCAGTACTCACACTTTTAGAAGCGTAGGTCATGTTGTTACGGTTTTTTATTGTTGTCACATTTCCTTCTTCCACACCCATGAGCTCCACTGCACTCCTTGTTAAGTTTGACCCCCAGCCCCGTAGCCGAAGTTCCACAGGATTCTCATTAATAACATAAAAATATATATCACGATGGTCTCCCATGCCTAGCGTGCCAAAGTCTAACCAAGAGTCGCCACCAACCGGAGGAATGTACTGAAAAGACAAAACAAAAACTTTCATATGAGATTTTACAGAATCGATCTAATGAATCACCTGAAAATAGCCTTCCCAACCCCTAGTTTTCTTAAATCAAGAATAAATCAAATTGAGTGAAGTAATAGCACTTTTTCTATTCAAGATGCCACACTGGTGCCAACACCAGGATGTGTTTAGTTTGAACACTTCACAGACAATAATAACACAATACTGGACTAAAACCAAAACACAATGGTTCCTAGATGAACAGAGAATGCCAGGTGACACTCTCCTTACTTGCTGTCAATTATTAAATGTTCACATTTTACATTTGGTCTATAAAATAACCTCTAGTCTTAGGGGAATTTCTTTAAGCTTCAATGGTCATCTTATGTGCAGCATGTCATGAAATGAATAAATACACCATAAACAAAGCGAGTCAAGAAGCTCCTACCTTCGTGAGCTTGCCATTATATGCCCGTAATGGAATTTTGATAGTGGTAATGTTGGTGTGTACAGTGATGGCAGTGGAGAGGCGGGCGTCTGTGCCGACACTGAGCAGCTGCAGGGTCGCCACATGTGCACTTTGTCCCTCCTGTACAACCACTGGACCGTCCCAGCCAATCTAAAAATAAGATATTCTATTAGCATTACTACAGATAGTCAACTATTATTAGTTTTCTTTTATACTTTGTAGAATAAAACTGAATTCTAGTACTTCAATTACCTTAGCCTTCATGAAGAGTAGAAAACCTCTGCTTATTTCACCAGATGATTAAACACCCTAACTTAACCTGCCTAACTTAACCTAACCTCAACCACCCTATCCTCCCATTTAATATTAGGTTGTTTAATCATTAGGTGAAATAACTGGAGTGTTCCTAAGTTAATGATCATCATTATTATTGTTTTATGGCCACTGAGATGACTATAGTTCCACTACTCAAGGTTTTAACAAACACACTACAGTATCTTGTTAAAACTGCGTATACCACCAGTAGTACAACTTGTTTTAAGGGAAATGCATTTTATATAATTATTTATTTTATTCATTTTCAGTAAAGCTTCTATGTACCGGACTTCAATTAATTATTTTTGGACACTCTGAGGTACAGCTCATACAGTACTTCCAATTACAATGAATTTTAAGCTATAATCTCCCATATATATCATTGTCCTTACATATCAAAATCAGAAAATCACTCGCCATTAATTATATACAACTAAACTGTACCTCAAAATGCTTCTTGGCCTCGTCAGGAAGGGTCAGGTTATATATGACAACCGGGCAGGGAAACGTATTGGTGAGGGTGAGGTTGCGAGGTTCACTGCTGGGGTTGCTTGTGCCACCTCCCCCGCCCACTCCACCTCCCGCTGCGGCCACAACACCTGCCACCGTCCCGAAAGATACTCCCGATTGTGCTTCAGAAGATCCAATATCTGTGAAAATGGAAGCAGTGTTTAGTAAAGGCTCAACTGTACATACTTTTTAAATAAAGTTGGACGGATAGATGAGGGAGAACACGTCTATTACAGTAACAAAAATAAATGAATGGCAATGAATGAAGGGAGAATGACTGTGTGTTTGTGATTATCCTCATTCATGGAAGGTAAAGGTTTGAAGGGGTAATAAATAAGACACAGTGCACAACAATAATAACAAGGCAATGTTTGGAGATCCTGTGAATTTAAAGTACTACAGGTGTAAACTAGTTAACACAACTACAGTATGTGGAAACCTCATCATTACAACAAAACACTTTGGTACATCTATAATATATCCAAGACCCATTGTTGGCAGCCATCACATGACATGACCACCAGTTTTACTAATAAAGATTATTACATTAAGTTTCTACTAGGGTTTGTACTGCATCATGATAAAATGTTTACAAATGCAAACTTTTAACATTCTAAAGGACATTTTAACATAAAAAACCACAGGAAATGTTCTCACCTGCACCGGTGTAAAATTTTGTGATGGAGGTGTTATAGAGCAGAGCCCCCTGGAGGAGGTCGACTGTATAGGGAACACTCAGCTTATAAGCCGATACTTTACTTTTAATCAGGATCTTCCCCGAGATTTTCTTGCCACTTGTCACTTTTGAAGCTGTTGAGATTTGGAGAGTATTAGTACATGTATAACTTAAGTTGTGTATTCTTAGGATTTATATAAATTTCAACAGTCATATATATGACCAAGAACAGATTTTCATTGAGCACAACATCTCTCAAACAATTCCTATGTTTGTAAAAAAATAAATAAATAAATAATACAACCTACTAATAAAAGGAACTGATGGTTTTGTATGTCAAATGAACAACAGTGTGTATGTGTCACGACATAGATGAATGATACACAAGCAGAAGGCAGAGAGCATGTGACGGCAAGTGTCTTAAATGGTTAGTTTTGTTTACTGCAACTGAGAGAGCCAGTGGATAGTAGCCTTCTATTACATCTTGGCATGAGAGCACCAATCAGTGGCCACATACTTTCCAATAAATAGCCAACCAGGGCATGTCTCGATATGATGGTGTATTTTACAAGCCAATCAGGGCAGGTCTAGATTTGATGGTCTGTTTACAAGCCAATCAGGGCAGGTCTAGATTTGATGGTCTGTTTACAAGCCAATCAGGGCAGGTCTAGATTTGATGGTGTGTTTTACAAGACACACCTGAACACCTATGATGGTCAGATGCATATTTTTAGCTCCTTGTACCATAATTTCAGCTAAAATATTAATGAGTGGATCAACAGAATACATATAATAAAATCAGCAAACACTTAACCAGGTTTAGAGGTGAAGGTACTGTTGTGGTGCCCAGTAAGGGTGTTGTATTAACACATAAAATTATTATATTCTGGCAAGGTGATCCACTGGTGTAATTACATATACTGTACAGTATACATAACAAATGAGTGCAGTGAACATACATATACAGTACAGTACAACAAAACAGTGCAGTGTACAATGAAAGACAAAAGTCGTGTTGTGAAATTTGGTGAAAACATATGCCGAAGGACTAAACTTTTGGTGCGCTCTGCCTTGTGGTAGGGGGCTCTCATTATGTTTCACGAGTTATATTTAATCTTGGGATAAAACCTCGACATGACTTTTGTTTTTGATTGTACATATATACATATACTGTAATAAAAATGTAGTATACAGTACATACATTATATATATAACAAAACAGTAGAGCAACAAAACACTAACGATCGAAGGTTACAGTCGCTACTTGTGTTGGTCGCACTGTTCCAGGCGGTATCTTCATTGGCTTAAAGTCAATCGTTATTGCATCATTCACCGGAGTCGTTATCACATTCTGAAAGTAATGAATTTCCTTACAATCTTGAGCACAGTCACCGAGTGTATAATTTATCCACTGAGCAACTCTGCATACTAATGCTACCTGAGAAAGGAAACATGAGATACCAACAGCTCAGGTGCTGTGGCCCACTTACACCCCACCAAGGCACCAACTTCACTACAGTCCAGTACACCAATAAAGATTCTTAATATATAATATACTATCAGTGTTGGCGGCTTAATGTTTACCTTGTTAATATACATCAGGTAACATACATCCAATTAACATACATACAGGATTTCAGGACCTCACATGTACATTAAATACACATTTGAGTGGCTGTACAGTGCAAATCTATTCATGCATTTCAAAATACGACCCCAACACACCACCGCACATGATGAGAGACTTACTTGAATGTGTATGTGCTTGTGGGCAGAATTGAGGAGGTGTAAGGGAAGCGACGAAGGAGGATCGTGTGGGGTGCGGAGACCAAAATGGAGGCCGTCGTGTGGACAGAAGAGGCCAGGCTGACCGGAGACCTCCACCTCTACCGGTACCACAAGGTAGTCACTGTCCGTCTCGCTGGTCACGATTCTGTCAAGGGAGGAAGCGACTGATGACAAACTATCAGGAGAGAGACATACACGTATATTATTTATTGAACACATTACAATTTTCAATCGTTCTATACAGTGAAACCGCTACTTAATGGACTATATGGAGAGGACTGTCCATTATATTGAGGGTCTGTGAGACGTAAGACCCCCATCGAACAGATTACATGGAGAGAAGAGTGCACTATATAGAGGTTTCACTGTAGTCATAATTTAGTAAGTAAATATAACTCACCTGGACAGATGGGAGTGAGGTAGAGAGCAGAGGAAACACGCTGGGAATTCTACTCTTGACATGTGTTCCTGTGAAGACCGTTGACCCCTTCACTACAGGGATGCCAGTTTTAATATCTTATTCGGCACAGAGAGGACCCCGTACAAAAGTGGTTAAGGTCTAAACACACGTCGAGTAAAATTCCCGACATCCGCTTGTGTCTCCTCTGCTGCCGCACTCCTTCGTCATGTAAAATTAAGTCGTGCATGATGAATTTTTTAAAAATATCTAAGCATACTGTAGTCTCTTACGACACTTGAAGGTCTACCGTGACACACACCTGACATAAGCAGTGTGGTTGTTCTCTCTACGGGCAACAAAATTGGCTCTCATCAGCGCCCGGGTGTGGTAGGGCGGGATGTTCCACACGTTCTTCTGACCTTCTTGTGTACCGGACAGCAGCTCAAGGTGGAGGTCCCCCCCAGTGCTGTACATCTCTGTGATCTGGGGAGGGGGGGGGGGAGACCGATTATTATTACAGTATTGCTTTATAGACTCCAGGTTGTTCCTCTTCATATCTTAAACAGTGGAAGTTAGTTGTATGGACGGTGAAAATCATACACAGAAATTTTATGTTCTTGTGCACATTAACAGCTGTGTGACTCAAACCCCCAATCCTTAGGACAGTAGGCAAGTTTGTTGTAGCCAATCAGCTGCCAGCCACTCACCTGTAGGGAATGTGGATGTGGATTGTGCAGCTGGATTAAGGGGGAGTATGAGGAGTTTAGAGGCATGCGAACCCCTACCAGCGGCCTCAGTCTGTAGGGGTTCCCTGTTCCCACTGCTCGTACCTATAAAATACAAGAGAGATTAGTATCACATATACAACTGTACAACATTGTATATCTCAACACAAAGTCAATTTTATTTAATATAATCTACTCCTAAACAAAATAAGTTGCCAGTAATAACTTTGAACATGAAATTTTAAATACAAGAAATATGATTTAAAAGGGCAAATATGATATACAGTACAGTAGTTCTAAAAAGACACTGAATATCTCTGCCACTAAATGTTCAACCAGGACGGTACTTGAGTAATAAAGTACACGAGACGAAGACATACGTACCCCATATTTGTATGTGCCTATGGAGGTGTGTATAAAGATAGTGTTTTCTATGAGGCCTTCCTCCCTGCCCAAAAACACCACATCGAAGGAGGTGTTCCCGCCCGGTAACACTACCTGGTAGACCACACCGAACGTTAGCTTCATAATACACCGTAGAATACACTCTTGTATCATACGTCGTATTGTACATTTAAGTGAACTGTAGCAAAATGTTAATGGTCAAAATATTTATAAGTTTAAAACATATTTGACATCTGTGATTTACTGCATTACTCACAACCATGAGAAAATATATTTCTGGAGGCATTCCTCAAATATTTCATTAATGATATGAATGAAAAGTTTTGTATAAAGTATTGTCAACAAGACTACAGTATAACTTTTGTCAACTAGAGGTACATTTGTGAATCCTATATATACCTGTACAGTACAATAAATGGATCACCTGAAGATTAGCCCCCCAGCTTATTTCACCTGATGCTACCTTATGCTACCTAGGAGGGGGTGGGGGTTAGGTTAGCACTAGGGTGTTTAATCTTCAGGTGCTCCCAGTAACTGTTCAATTATCTGCATAAAATAATTCTAGATAACTAATGTAAATAAACTAAGAGAAGCTTCCATAACTGACCTTATCTTGGAAAAAGGTACAGTGGAAGTGGAGTGTGTTGCCCGATAATGAGTGGAGCTGCACACTGTTTTCTGGGCTGCTGTTCTGCACCACTACTTTCCGCATAAGGGGCATCCCTGTTGGACTGAGGAAACAAGTGAAGGTGCGGCTCAGTGTGATGGCCTTCACCTCAGACACCCAACACCTAACTTAATCCTCTCGCACTACATTGTCACATATAACACAGAGTCTGACGCATTAATTCCAATACTCCAGTTGTAACACACACACACACATGTGTGTATATATATATATATATATATATATATATATATATATATATATATATATATATATATATATATATATATATATATATATATATATATATATATATATATATATATATATATATATATATATATATATATATATATATATATATATATATATATATATATATATATATATATATAATTAATTATTGTAAACACACAGAAAAAAGTTATACTTACTGTTCTTTAAAATCTAAATGTGGAGGATCGAAAACAATATAATTTTTTGAAGGGACCCCCTTATCGTCAACAATGTCCCCATATCTGTAAGAGAAAAAAAATGCATTCATTGGGAATTAATAACAACACAACACATTATAACATCATCATCATCCGAGACTCACTACACCTACAGGCATAAGTGTTCCGTAAAAAGAGTAAATTGATCTTTCATAAATAGAAAAGAAGCCATAACTACTGTAAAAAAAAATCTGAAGAACCAATACAATTCAGGGTTCAACAGTCCTAACATCTTTCCTATTTAAAAGGCAATATATTCTGCATTCTCTAGGGGTAGTACACTGTATACTGTACTGTAAACTGAAATTCAATTAATTTAACTACAGTAATTTGAGGCATATGGTACAGATTATTTCTTTATAAATGTCTAAGTTAAACAAAGACTTTTGTGATACAGGTACAGCTGCCATATGGGAATTACTGTACTGTACTGTATTGTACCTGGAGTTTACACTTAAATCTACACTGTACATTTATTAATACAGTAGAGCAGAATAGAGTAGAGTAGAGCCAAGTAGAGCAAAATAGAATAGAGTAAAGTATAGTAGAGTAGAGTAGAATACAGTACAATACTATATTAACACAGTGTACAGTACTACTTCACCACTAGGTAATTACTGTAACACTCGCACAAAAAATATCTTTACAATTTTATGAGAGACAATATGACACAATGGACGGAGGCTTCTGAACACCTACCGAGACAACAGGAGTCAGTATTCATTATGAAATTCATTGGACCACCCCGGTAAAGATAACCTTTGGAGCGAGTGATACAGTACCTGTACTTTACACTTACAATACAGTATTTTCTCGGTACAAAAAAATTATATTTGATCTGAGTAAAGTTCTCTAAAAAGTTTATAATATCTTCACACAAACTTACGATTTTTCCTTTCATTAATACAATCTTCATTTATTACTTGGCTTACCATTACTCTCAAATAAAACTTAAAACTAAACCTTAACACAAATAAAACTTAGACTTCAAACATTATTCATTGATAAAATGCCAATACTCTTGACAGAAACTTAAACCAAACATTAATATTCATAATTAAAACTAAACTAAACCAATATCTTACCTTATTTCTGTTTCTCCAGTTTTTATAATCTGAAACGAGAAAATCCTAAAGTTAGTTCTGATGAAAAAATAAAATATAAATAAAACTTAATTACTGTACGTACTGTATGTTTATGACAGACGTACAGCATTTGTAAGTATTTTATAAAGCAAGACTGAGAAGCACCTAAGTTCAACAGTGTTCATTAGTTCTTCACTGTTCAATGTTATAACACATGAGGTAATGTTCTTCATGTTATGTGAGACTATCCAGTGATCAATGAAACTGATATTAAATGCCAGTGTTATTATTATTATTGGTCTCCACTATTACGGTATATATTTATAAGTAATTTTTCCTCCGTATTAAATAATTATAAACATAAATTTTCTAACTCTCCTGAAAGAAGTATAATTTTGTTTGCTTTCCTTATATCTATATACTGTACAGTATGTCCAATTTTGGGAGTCATTGGGTGAAAGCAAAAAAGTTCTTGTTTGTCATTACATAAATTAAAGTTGTGTTTTCTTCTTGTTAGTTGTTAGGTACAGTAATCCTTTGTTTTTCGCGGTTTTTTTATTGCGTTTTTTGTTACTAAAAATTATATATATACTCCCTGTATATATAAAATATCCTTTAAAACAAAAATTTTAATTTCGCACCATTTTCGATATTCCCCTGTGCGGTGCAGCAAACAGACACCACCCTTTCCCGCCTCAGACACCCGCTGCTCCGAGAAGCCTCAGTCCACACGTGCCTACCGTACTGTGATTACCTCTCCTGTTTGTCCTCTCACGTGTATTCCACATGGCTCCGGGACATAAGCCAGCCTCATCAAAGGCAAATATTACTAGCAGACTCTACAGTGACAGTTTTATTGGACAAGCTCAGAGGTGGTATGAGCTATGGCTCGAGATGTGGTGAAGATTGACAATTCATTTGTGTTTTTTGTCGGAATACAAGTCTTCAAGTGGAGGAATGTGGGTGGAAGTGGACTGGCTGGCTGGCGTGAGGGCAGGGAGAGGCTGGCCATGCGGGTGTCGCCGACCTCAGCGAAATATACATTTTTTTATTTACTTGTAAATAATTTTTTTTTGTATATAACTGTGTTTACGTTTTTCCATTATTATACTACAATATGATTAGTTTCAAATAATGATGTTAGTAAATGCCGGTACAGTGCATCAGTGATCAGTGTGACCACTGGGCCGTGAGTGGAGAGCATGGTGTGGTTAAGTGCATGACCTACCTGAGCTGTTTGGTGGCCACAGGTACAGTGAATCCTAAAAGAGTATTCACGGTTTGGGCTTTTCGCGGGGGTTTCAGGAATGTAACTCCCGCGAAAAACACGGGATTACTGTATAATGAGATAACCATAGGGAGAACTCGTTACTGTGTGTGTGTGTGTGTGTGTGTGTGTGTGTGTTATTTCTTTCCACTGAGATCATATTTATCAGAAAGAAAGAGAAACACCACCACAAATCACTGCTGAATATGAGGCAAACAGAAGCACAGCTGATATATAGATCAAGGAAAGAAGAGAGAGAGGGATAAAACAGTGGGAGGGTTAAAAAGAGAAGGAAGGAAGGTTACAGGTATCTTGTTTGAGGACAATATAATCACCACGACAGGTGAATCAAAGGCCAGATGTTACACCTTAATTATAACACAATAACCTCCCCTAAAACAACAACAACAGTAATGTATTAATGTATTCTCAGCCATGTGTGGGGGGGGGTGTAAGGCTTATATGTGGGGGAGGGGGGAGGGAGATGGGGGTTGTACTGATGAAGGAGGATGATAGCAAGATGTGACGTGAACACACAGTTGGTACACACACACACACCACAATTACGTGTGGTAAGAGAGAGTAGTGATGTTGTAGTGTTTGTAGGTAATGTGGTGGTGACATTGGTTGTAGGTGGTGATGGTAGGTGTAGGTGGTGGTGATGGTAGGTGTAGGTGGTGGTGATGGTGGTGGTGGTATGTGGGGGTGGTAGTGGTGAAGGCAGCAGCGGCACATAAGAACAGCATCCACACATTAACTCCCTGAGATAAACAGCATTAATTAATACAAGGAAGTGAGAGGGGGTCGCCTGCAGGAGCTGTGTCACACGTCGTCTGAGAGGAAAGCTTTGGGAACACACACACACACACACACACACATCCTACACACGCACACCCTCCCCCACACACGTCCATAGTCACACACACACGGGTAGGTAGCAACATGTGTCAAAGCTTAAGACAGGTACAGTCCAGTAAGTGGTATTACTACAACCCCGGCGAGGTGTAGCTGCCCCACCACGGAGCCCAACACACCGTGGAGCCTGACCCAGTAAGCAACAGCGGGTAGAGTTGACCGTGGCCAAGCACCCACACACTACAAGCACAGCAGAGCAACAAGAGTTATGAGCGGTGGTGGCGGCAGCAGGTGGTGTACCTTGGTGGGTAACCAGAGTGGTCTGAAGTGGCAGGTGAGGCCAGGCTCGGGTCCCTCACCACTCATGTTCCAGCAGTGGTGTTCAGGCTGAGGTGGTCGGGGCGGCGGTGTCCTCGACGCCATCATCGAGGGCCAAGGTATGTTAGACTTGAAGCTGGGCGTCCAGTTGTCGGGCGGGGAGGGGCATGGCCTGGGGGGCAGCCTCTCCACGTCCATATCTTGCGCATACTGATGCAGGTGTAGCACAAGCATCGGCAGGTCCGTCTCTTTCTTGGTCTCGTGCACGTGCATGATGTGCACCTGTGTGTCCAGGCGGGGGAGGGTAGAGGGCTTCCCGGCGTGCAGGAGGTCTCTCACCATGTACTGGGGCACACACGCCTCCTGGGGCAAGGTGTCCATAAACACGTCCACACAACTCTGCTCCTGGGTGGAGGACTTAGAGTAGCACACGTCGAGGGTGCAGGAGCCCGGAGGCGGCACGCTGGGGCTGTGGTGGAGGAGCCGGATACAAGTGCGAGGGTCCAGCAGGCCACCTTGTTCACGGTCACAGTCACGCAGGTCAAGACGCTGACGCTGGTGTGGACAGGGCCGTAGGTTGAGCTCTTCAGGGTGTAGGGGCGGGTGTTCCTCGTGGTGCTGGGCGCAGTGGTAAGCCAACCCAGGCAGCAGCTCCAGGGGCACCGTACCCTGTGTAACATACTGCCTGTAACACTACACTTGTAAAACTACACCAACACATGTGTAACACTCACTAAACACTATACACCCGTAATGCAGATTAACACTACACATGTTAAAATCTCTCTCTCTCTCTCTCTCTCTCTCTCTCTCTCTCTCTCTCTTTCTAAACGACCCCCTTCGAAACCATCCGAAGCCCACGACCACTTCCACCCTAATCCAGCTGAATCCAACCGAACCCTCACCCCCCCCCCCACCTCGAACCCCTAATTCGGTGTTTTACGAACCAAGTTGAAAATTCACCAAATAGATAGCGAATTTCCGAGGTTCCTTAATTTGAGTGAATTTTGGCGATCTTTGAGATGATGTTACTGAGCTGTTGGACAATTTTGTAGTGATTTAAAGAAGTTTCACATTAGGACGAATACCTGCCCTTCCTGAACACACACACAAGGTCACAACAAGTCAGACCACAGATAACAGGTCCTCCACTCAGACTCCCAGGTCAGATAAAGATACCCACAGGTCACTCCAGGTAAGACCAAAACACCTATGATCACTCACAGGTCACAGGCAGGTCACAGGCGGGTCACAGGTCATCAGTGGGTGAACTTACCTCGTTCATGTGTATTGCCACGCCATCCACCAGGTATTTCAACTCGTTATCCACCTGGATGAAGGCTGTAAAGACCGGAGAGAACAAACATTAGTGTCTTTATCTGATGCTCAATGTGATTGTTAGTTTGTGACTCGACCTGACCTAACCTGACCTGACCTACCAAGATACAGATATAGAGTGAGGGAGAATAATAACAACAACACAAATTCTACTACGACTATTACTAACTATAATAATTTTCCCTTAACGATAATACGGAACCTTTCATACTTGTTCATTTAAGCTAAACAAAATAAAACCAACATATGTGTGTGTGTGTGTGTGTGTGTGTGTGTGTGTGTGTGAGGTACTTAATTATAAGGTGTGAGGCGGCAAAGGTGAGGTGCTAGGCAGGTAAGAATGACGACACACACACACACAAGGAGATAAGAAAGGCGAGGATGAGTGGGCGTGCAGCAGGAGGAAGAAGACGTAGGAGACTCGTGAGAGGAAGAGGTGAGGAGAGAGAGGAGAGAGGTGAGGGGAGGAAGGGGTGGAGGAGGAAGGGGTGAGGGAGGAAGGGGGAGGAGGGAAGGGTGAGGAGGAAGGGGTGAGGAGGAAGGAGGAGGAAGGGGTGAGGAGGGGGTGGAGGAGGAAGGGGTGAGGAGGAAGGGGAGGAGGAAGGGGTGAGGGAGGAAGGGGTGAGGAGGAAGGAGGAAGAGGAAGGGGTGAGGCGGAAGGGAGGAAGAGGAAGGGGTGAGGAGGAAGGGGTGAGGGAGGAAGGGGTGAGGAGGAAGGGGGAGGGAGGAAGGGGGTGAGGAGGAAGGGGAGGAGGAGGTGAGGAGGAAGGGGTGAGGAGGAAGGGTGAGGAGGAAGGGTGAGGAGGAAGGGGTGAGGGAGGAAGGGGAGGAGGAAGAGGTGGAGGAGGAAGAGGTGAGGAGGAAGGGGTGGGAGGAGGAAGGGGTGAGGAGGAAGGGTGAGGGAGGAAGGGAGGAAGAGGAAGGGGTGAGGGAGGAAGGGAGGAAGAGGAAGGGGTGAGGAGGAAGGGGTGAGGAGGAAGGGGTGAGGAGGAAGAGGTGAGGAGGAAGGGGTGAGGAGGAAGGGGTGAGGAGGAAGGTGAGGAGGAAGAGGTGAGGAGGAAGGGGTGAGGAGGAAGGGGTGAGGAGGAAGGGAGGAAGAGGAAGGGGTGAGGCGGAAGGGAGGAAGAGGAAGGGGTGAGGAGGAAGGGAGGAAGAGGAAGGGGTGAGGCGGAAGACATACATCGGGAGAAGGGGGCAATGAGCTCGCCCATCACCGCCCACACAGTCAGGTTGGGTCCGCTGGCGTCGTCTGCAAGCTGGCCAAGGAACCCAGATGGCTTCTCCAGATCCCCACCAGCAGGAAGAGGACCGCGAGGGCTAGTGGGTGGTGTGGGCGGTGGTGGCGATAAGGGCGAGGGCGGGGGGATGTAGTGACCACCATCACCACCACATCGTTGACAAGCACATGAACAACCACCACCACCACCGCCGCCTCCCCATGCTGACGCCCCTCCTATCATCACCAACACCACTGCCACTGTCCTCAACTTCATAGCTCTGTGTTGACTCTCGCTTCGTTTCCCTTTTCGTTAATGCTCAAGTAACACTCCAATAAAGGTATTTTTTTTTAAACTCAAGTTACAATCATTTTTGTTTACACTTCTTTAAATGATCTCGTAATTTTTTCTGTCACTAAAGAGATTCTTGTTTACAACCAAAGTCTCGTCCATATTAATAACACCAGCACCATCTTCCTCAAGGGGAGTATAGAAGTTGTCTCACCACCCTCACAGTTACTCCTCAAGTGAGACTCGTTAACCGTCACTCACAGCTCTCCAATAATGTCACTCACAACACTCTCATTAAAAACCTTGTTACTCTTCCGTCACTTGCAGGTCTGGCGTGGTCTGAGGCAGCGTCACACCGTCACCAAACTCTCCTACACGTGCAGGTTTTACACATAATCTTACAATTATGTTTCTCATACCCTGATGGCGCCATAAACAAACACATTAGTTAAAAACATCACAAACACTAAACAAGCTTATAATCTTTTTTTTCTGTTTATATTGCTGGTTATCGCTTCTGTTTGTCTGTCTGTCAACACTGAATAACAAACTAAATTAACAGGAGTTTTGGGTCGTGGAAGATAACGCACCCCGTAGAATGTTTACCTAAGCGGGGTAATGTCGCTCTCCAACCCTCTTAAGTCTATGTGTTAACCAAGGCACTTGTTCACTGTCTAAACATCTGACGATTACCAGGATTGTGTTCACTGTTAATGCTTCTTATTAACATGAGGTTACGTTCACTATCAGAGGCACATGTCAACACGGCCTCACCACCACCAGCAATAAGAATCGTAGCACAGTTTCCCACGTGTTCTGCTTCCCCTAGGTGCCACACATGTGTCTGAGTCAGCTCTAAGTGGTGAACAAAGACAGACGCACACACACACACACACACACACACACACACACACACACACACACACACACACACACACACACACACACACACACACACACACACACACACACACACACACACACACACACACACACACACACACACACACACACACACACACACACACACACACACACACACACACACACACACACACACACACACAGGTGTGTTTCGTGTGACAGGTAGAGAGGGACACACCGACGATAAGTGTCAACCTCAACAAGGTACTGACTCACTCACTCTCCACCTATACTGCACTGCCCCCCCCATTACAAGTGTTAGGGGTGATTAACATACGTGTGGGGACCTTCTTTGTCAACTCCCTCTCACTCTCATCCACTCTGTCACTTGGTATCATGCGCCACACTGCCTCTCTCACCCCACGCACGTGTTTAAAGTGAAAGGGGTGGAGGAGGAGACGGAATGGAAGAGAAGGAGAGAGAGGGGACGGAATGAAGGAGAAAGAAGGTGCGTGGTGAGGAGGAGGAGGGGAGAGTGGTGAGAGGTGAAGGAGGCAGGCGCGTGGTGAGGAGGGGCGCGTGGTGAGGAGGGGCGCGTGGTGAGGAGGATGGGCGCGTGGTGAGGAGGGCGCGTGGGGGAGGAGGAGGAGGGGCGCGTCTGGAGGAGGGGCGCGTGGTGAGAGAAGGTGAGCGCGTGGTGAGGAGGAGAGGGGCAGCGTAACACCTGTACGCCGGCGACCCACCAGGTGTTCGTCGCTAGTGAGGAAGGACATTACTCTCCCAATAAGTGCACCTGGCCACTACCAGGTAATGTGTGACCCTCCCTCCCTCCCCTCCCTTCCCCATTCTCTACCCCATCACCCCCTTCTCTCTCCCTCCACCACACCCACTCTCTCATCACACATACATACATACATACATACATACATACATACATACATACATACATACATACATACATACATACACATTTTACCCCCAAGCACACTTTCCAAACATACATTCAACTACCACACACACACACACACACACACACACACGACAAAGACCGTGTATATACAGGTGTGTGTCAATTACATCAACACCTGTGACTAATTTTTGACCTTGCCAACCAATGTTAACAAAAGCTTCTATTACAAGCTATATTTGGCACTAACTAACTGGTTATTAAGAGACTGTATCTGACTGGCTCACTTAACTGGTGATGTGGGAACGTGTTTAACTGGCTCACTTGAGGATGGTAAAGGGGGGGGGTGGGTAGTTGAAGGGGGGTTGAGGAGGGTAGTGGTAGAGGCGTGATCATTGGTGTGGGCGTGGTGAAAATGGTGGGCGTGTGGGCGTGGTGAAAATGGTGGGTATGTGGGCGTGTGGGCGTGGTTTCTGGGGACGAGGTGGTGGGGTCAGATTAATAATTAAAAGATTGCGGTACGGACAGCATACACTAACACACTTTATCAATACTTTGACACGCCCCCCGCGCCTTCCTCCACCTCCCCGCGCCTTCCTCCACCTCCCCGCGCCTTCCTCCACCTCCCCGCGCCTTCCTCCACCTCCCGCGCCTTCCTGCACCTCCCCGCGCCTTCCTGCACCTCCGCCTTCCTCCACCTCCCCGCCTTCCTCCACCTCCCTTCCTGCACCTCCCCGCGCCTTCCTCCACCTCCCCGCGCCTTCCTCCACCTCCCCGCGCCTTCCTCCACCTCCCCGCCTCCTCCCCCACTACCACCACCACCACCGTCAACAACACCAAAACAATTCCTCACATACTAATAACACACTGTAACGCCGATACAATAAAAGTAAGGTCATGATACAGGTACAGCCAAGTGTTTGTAATATCTGTAACAACACTGGTGCTCTCCTTACTGTATATAAAACTATGTGCACCGAGGAATTAATACTGGAGAGAGAGAGAGAGAGAGCGAGAGGGGAGCAAGGAAAAATCTACGGATATTGCCAGTCACGTTTCACTTACAATGCGCTCTCTCTCTCTCTCTCTCTCTCTCTCTCTCTCTCTCTCAGGCAGTAAGACAGGGCCAACTACCCCCACAACAGGGCCGCTTCATCACACTTCACTGCACACTCACCACCATGGAATGATAAATTAGATAAGTGTATCGTAAGTGTGTACAGGTATGCGACGATCTCACTATGGTATGCACTAATCACTCTTTACGCACCAATTACTGTCATATGCATCAACCACTGAGGTATGCATCAACCACTGAGGTATGCGTACATCAATGCAGTATGCGCCAATCGCTAACATGGATAAATCACTGACATGCGCCAATTACTGTCATATGCACTAATCACTGTGGAATGCGTAAATCACTGCCGTATGCGTCACTGCGACATGCGCCAATCACTGCCGTATGCTATGAAAATAAAGGAGTGTCACATGTGTACTAATCAGTGCCAAGGGTGCCACCCATGTGAGTGAACCTTTCCTTCCCGACGGTGTGTGTGTGTGTGTGTGTGTGTGTTGTGTACCCCAGAACGTGGCCAGGCGAGGACGGTATGTAGGCCCAGGCGAGGGTATTGATCCGCGTGCAGCTGTCAACACACACCCTAACCTAACCCAACCTACCCTAACCTAACCTACCCTAACCTACCCTAACCTAACCTAACCTACCCTAACCTAATCTAACAAGTCCTCATTCTCTTGACGCGGTTCTTTTTACAGTTAAGTATAAACAGCAGATACACTACAGGTACAAATATAGGGGTACAGTTAACGACTACAGGTAACGACTACAGGTACAGTTAACGACTGCAGGTACAGTTAACGACTACAGGTACAGTTAACGACTGAAGGTACAGGTAACGACTACAGGTACAGGTAACGAATAAAGGTACAGGTAACGACTACAGGTACAGGTAACGACTACAGGTACAGGTAACGACTACAGGTACAGGTAACGACTACAGGTACAGGTAACGACTACAGGTACAGGTAACGACTACAGGTACAGGTAACGACTACGGGTACGGAGTAACGACTACAGGTACAGGTAACATTCTGGGTGGAGTAACACGACTACAGGTACGGGTAGTAATACAAATTACCAAATTACTGATAACGACTACAGGTACAGGATAACGACTACAGGTACAGGTAACATTGCAGGTGCAGATGCGACTACGGGTACCAGGTAACGACCTACCGGGTACAGGTAACGACTACAGGTGCAGGTAACGACTACAGGGGTGCAATTAACGACTACAGGTACAGGCCAACGACTACGGGTACAGGTAACGACTACAGAGTACAGGTAACGACTACAGGTACTGGTAGCGACTACAGGTACTGGTAACGACTACAGGTACGGTGTGTATTCACAATTAACGACTACAGGTACAGAGTAACGACTAAAAGATTGCGGGTAACGACTACAGGTGCAGGTAACGACTACCGGGTACAGGTAACGACTACGGGTACAGGTAACGACTACAGGTACCAGGTTGTCCCTGCAATCACTACGCGTCTGAAATCCTCTTGGTGACTGGTTCTATATCACTTGTCCGGGGTTTTTGGCACCGCCAATCAGAGTAATCCACCTCTATGCTCTTAGTCACTGAGTAATGTAGAGGATTAATACAGGAAGTTGATTATTATTGTTATTGTTGTGTGTGTGTGTGTGTGTGTGTGTGTGTGTGTGTGTGTATTTTTTGTTGTCTATCACTGTATGTGACCACGAGGAAAACACACACACACACACACACCTGTCCTACACCTGTTCAATATATACACACATCAGCACACGTCTTTACCACATTACAATTAACAAACATATGATTGTTTTTTTTCCCCCAGATCACTTCAACAGTTGAGAGTAATACTGTACAATATAGTTCTGATGTAGTCAAGTATACACTACACTACACAGCATAAACACCTTCCATTATACACCTTTAAAACTACCACGTGTGTGTGTGTGTGTGTGTGTGTGTGTGTGTGTGGAGGAGAGAGAGGGAGAGATACCTGCCAGACACATGGCTAACAGGCAGATGGACATGGCCCTCTCCTAAAATTGCAGTTAAGACGTGTGGTGACTGACTGAGGTACACACACACACACGCACACACACATGCACACACAGGACAATCAGCTGAGAGCCAGGCAGGTTAGCTCCGCCCCTTCTCTGTTTATAACCAGGCGTGGGGCTCAGTGATTGGCTGGCCACGCACGCACCCCCCCCCCCTCTCTCTCAATAGCGACACACAAACACACCTTTTTATAACAAAGAAATTTATCAAAGAATGAGTCATCCTATTTCATGACGGAAACACTAACGCACTCTACCACCAACGTCACTGCATTACTATATCCACTAACGCACTCTACCACTATTACTAAACACCACTACCACTACCACCACCACTGACGCACTCTACCACTATTACTAAACACCACTACCACCACCACTGACGCACTCTACCACTATTACTAAACACCACTACCACCATCACTGACGCACTCTACCACTATTGCTAAACACCACTACCACCACCACCACCACTGACGCACTCTACCACCAACGTTACTGCATTACTATATCCACTAACGCACTCTACCACTATTACTAAACACCACGAACGCACTCCCCTCACGTTAATCCCTGGATCACTGAGGGGAAGGCTATGGCTGTAATATTCATGAACTAGTACTGTACAGAGAGTGTGTGGCTACCTGTCTGCTCAGTCACATACTCACACACTCATCATACTCGGTCACAGATGGGAAGATGCGGTATAACCCTCCATCTATAACACTTTACAACACACTACAACACAAACACAGTGCATCACAACACCATAAAACACAACACACCATACAAAACACATCACAACACCATACAAACAACACAACACACCATACAAAACACAACACACACTACACCACAACACACCATACAACACAACACACACTACAACACAACACACACTACAACACAACACACACTACACCACAACACACCATACAACACACACTACACCACAACACACCATACAACACACACTACACCACAACACACCATACAACACAACACACACTACAACACAACACACACTACACCACAACACACACTACACCACAACACACACTACACCACAACACACCATACAACACACACTACACCACAACACACCATACAACACAACACACACTACAACACAACACACACTACACCACAACACACCATACAACACAACACACACTACAACACATCACAACACACTTGTCATGGACGAGAGGAAAGTGACAGTGTTAGAGCAGCAGTTATGTGAAGTGTGAAGTCAATACCCTATGTTTGAAGACTACCACTACTACTACCACTACTACTACCACCACCACTACCACCACCACTACCACCACCACCACTACCACCACTACTACCACTACTACCACTATTACTACTACTACTACCACCACTACCACTATTACTAACACTACTACCACTACTAACACTATTACTACTACCACTACCACCACCACTATTACTACTACTACAACCTTCACTACTACCACTATTAATACCACTATTACTAACACTACTACGACTATTACTACCACTACAACCATTATTACTCCCATCACTATTACTACAGCCAGCACCACCACTACCACTATTACTACCACCATCACTACCACTACAACCACCGCCATTACTAGAACCACCTCCACTACCACAACTATCACCACTAGTACTCCAACCACCACCACTACCACACCACCAACCACCACTACCACCACCACCATAGGAAGGAAGATAGGTCATTATCAGCCTAAGTAGACTTGATAATGGTTGGCAACACTGCACTAGTAATTACCTATCTCTACCTAGCAACACTTCCCTCAACTACCACCACTACTACCCTCATCTTGCACCACTACCACCATCACCTACCAGTACCACAACAATTACTGCCTCGTGCTTGCCTTGACTGACTTAAGAAATCAATATCAGTTTTCTTAATGTGTATGTGTGTGTGTGTGTGTGTGTGTGTGTGTCTGTGTGTGTGTGTCTGTGTGCGCGCGTGTGTGTGTGTGTGTGTGTGTGTGTGTGTGTGTGTGAGGCGCCGCGGTGTCTTGGGTCCTTAACGTGTTCAGTCAAGTATGGCTGTTTGGGAGACAGACACAGACAGAACTTAGCACGCACACACACACACACGCACACACACTCCAGGTAAACGCTAGACACACCTACACTGGAACACATAAGAATGTATTGACCGTCCCCTGTGTGTGTGTGTGTGTGTGTGTGTGTATAGTCTATTCTCGTGTTATGTATGCATTTGTGTGTTCTTGGAAGAGTGCAATATATTTATTTGACATACTTGTGTATGTATCTGGCAGCGTGAGGATAATTCATACCTATTTCCCCAGTATTAGCACACACACACACACACACACACACACACACACACACACACACACACACACACACACACACACACACACACACACACACACACACACACACACACACACACACACACACACACACACACTACACACACACACACACACACACACACACACACACACACACACACACACACAAGCTCTATGTAAAACAAACCCAGGCAATAATCTCTATACACCTCCACAATTCCGTATACCACACCTTTAATAATTTGAGTGCGTTCACCCCTGCACCAGATGATTGTGAGCCACATCCCACCACCCTCCAGGTCCTTGCCACATCCCACCACACCCCAGGTCACTGTCACACCCCACCACCCACACCTCTCACATGTCTGGCAGGTATCAGGCTCTCGTCTCTCAGTTCCCTGGCGTCAAGTCTATGAGTTATGGTCTTGTTCAGGCTGTGTGTGTGTGTTGTGTGTGTGTGTGTGTTGTGTGTGTGTGTGTGTGTGTGTGTGTGTGTGACAGGTTGGTCGGGACCGATTAACGAACCCCCCTGCCTGGCTATGTCCAGGGGTTGAAGATAAGTGGAACAACACCCACGTGGTTTTGTTTCATGATCGCTGAGGTGCGACCAGGAGATGAATCAACACCCACGTGGCTTTGTTTTCATGATCAGCTGATGTGCGACCAGAGATGATCACGCCCACGTGGTTTTGTTTTATGGTCAGCTGAGGTGCGACCAGGAATCCACACGTGGCTTTGTTTTCATGGTCGCTGATGGCGACCAGGAGATGAATCAACACCCACGTGGTTTTGTTTGCAGGTCAGCTGAGGTGCGACCAGGAGATGAATCAACACCCACGTGGCTTGTTTCCATGGTCAGCGGTGTTGCGACGGAGATGAATCAACACCCACGTGGCTTTGTTTTCATGATCAGCTGAGGTGCGACCAGGAATAACACCCACGTGGTTTTGTTTACATGGTCAGCTGAGGTGCGACCAGGAGATAACACCCGTGGTTTTGTTTTCATGATCAGCTGATGTGCGACCAGAATGAATCAACACCACGTGGCTTTGTTTTCATGATCAGCTGAGGTGCGACCAGAATAACACCCACGTGGCTTTGTTTTCATGATCAGCTGAGGTGCGACCAGGAGATAACACCCACGTGGTTTTGTTTCATGATCAGCTGATGTGCGACCAGGAGATGAATCAACACCCGTGGCTTTGTCATCGATGTCAGGTGCGACCAGGAGATAACACCCGTGGTTTTTTTTTCATGATCAGCTGATGTGCGACCAGGAATGAATCAACACCCACGTGGCTTTGTTTTCATGATCGCTGAGGTGCGACCGGGAGATAACACCCACGTGGCTTTGTTTTCATGATCAGCTGAGGTGCGACCAGGAGATAACACCCACGTGGTTTTGTTTTCCAGTCAGCTGATGTGCGACCAGGAGATGAATCACACCACGTGGCTTTGTTTCATGATCAGCTGAGGTGCGACCGATAACACCCACGTGGTTTTGTTTTCCTGATCGCTGATGTGCGACCAGGAGATGAATCAACACCCACGTGGTTTTGTTTTCATGATCAGCTGAGGTGCGACCAGCGATAACACCCACGTGGCTTTGTTTTCATGATCAGCTGAGGTGCGACCAGGAGATATCACCCGTGGTTTTGTTTATGGTCAGCTGATGTGCAACGGGAGATATCACCCACGTGGTTTTGTTTACATGGTCAGCTGATGTGCTACCAGAGAATATCACCCTGGCTTTGTTATGGTCAGCTGATGTGCAACAGGAGATATCACCCACGTGGTTTTGTTTACATGGTCAGCTGATGTGCACCCAGGAGATATCACCCACGTGGCTTTGTTTACATGATCAGCTGATGTGTTACGAAGACAGGAATCAGCACCTTCACTCACACCGGACACTTACACCCATGGCACTCCACATGCTATTTGTGCTTTCTAAACCAATCACATCACGCCTCTCTCTCTCTGCAATAAACACATTTACAACCTGTCTATGTACTCAGAAAGGTGGGCCAGGAGGAAAAGTGGGCCGGAGGGAATGGTGGGCCGGGGAAAAGGCGGGCCAGGGGAAAAGGTGGGCCGGGGGGAAAGGTGGGCCAGGAGAAAAGGTGGGCCGGAAAAGGTGGGTCAGGCGAGATGGGTTAGTATAGGTGGGTCGGCCAAGTGGGTCAGGCCAGGTGGGTTAGTACAGGTGGGTCACGCTACCAACAAGACACAGATAACAAATAATTACGAGCCACTCACCGGGGGAAAGAAAGTGTTATAAAGTGGCCAGACACACGCGACCTGTCCTCCCTGACCACTGCCTCACTCACCACACTCCTCCAAAACACCCCATTACCCCTCTCTCTCTCTCTCTCTCTCTCTCTTAATGTAAAACACATCCATACCTCATACAATATTTTGATATAATATTAAAAACTTCATTAATTCGTAAGTATTCCTGTCAGATTTACCTAAACAGTTATGCTTAATGATATACCTGTGAGATGTAACTAAGATAAAATCATGATATATACCTGATAAATATACCTGTCTGATATACTCTGGAACACACCTGGCCCACGCTGAATGACATAATGGGCGAATCATAAGAATTATTCAGTGCATAAATCATGACTGTGTGTGTGTGGGTACATCAATGATCCACCAACACCTCGGAGGGCACACACACAGGCACACACGCACACACACACACACGCACACACACACGCACACACACGCACACACGCACACACACGCACGCACACACACGCACACACGCACACACACGCACACGTACCATATCCAGGTAACTTAACAAATCGGTAATATACAGTACGTAAACGTTATAACTTACAACAATTATATATCCGTATATGAGAGAAGGTATACAAGAGGGTTTATATATAACAAATGACGTCATCAACCATAACACGGGGAGACTGACTCATCATTGATTACACGTGTACCGTCACACCTTTTTTAATCAACTTGACACCTGTTACTACACTGCTGATAACCACACGTGTTACTTATTTGCGTATGTTACTCATCTAGTTTACTCACATATGTAACTCATCTGAACCGTCACACCTGTTACTTATTATAATACTCTCACCTGTCTCACTCATCTAATTAACAACTAACCCTCACCTGCCTACCCCCCTTCAAATTTTTATTATAATTAACCTGTTTTACTCACCATCATGTCGACGACTCACCCACAACACCTGCCTTACTCACCTGGACAGCTGTAGGACTCACCTTCACCTACTTTTTACTCTGAAGGTGGCGAGGGGAGGGGGGACTGTAGTCACCACCACTTACCAAAGAGAGAGAGAGGAGATTCACAGGCCATTAATAACATTAATTATGACGAGTAAGAACATAAATATGAGGGGTGGGGAGGAGGGGAGGGTGGTGGGGAGGGAGGGGTGGGTGGGAGGGTTAAGGAGGCTGGTGGTGGGGTCTGAGGATTTGTTGGGGAGGACCAGAGGAGGATGGAGAAGGCTGGAGTAAGGGCAGAGGGTCAGTGGATGTGGGGTGAGGAAGTCCAGCAGGATGATGGTGGTGGTGGTGGTGTGAGTGGTGGTGGTAGTACACCAACAGGATGACCACCACAAACACCACCACGACAACAACGAAGACAATTACAACCATCATTAACATTGGGCGGCTGACGTAACATGAGTGGGCGGGATAGAGGTGGGCGGGATAGTGGGGCAGGGCGGGATAGTGGGGCAGTGGGCGGGAGTAGCGAGCTGGTTGGAGGGTCAAATAATTCAAGGGATGGTTATATCGGTGGTAGGGGTGGAGGTGGGTGGCGAGGAAGCGGACAGGAGTGAGTGTGGGATGCCTCACCTCGAGTACGTGAACCAACAGTGTGTAGCAATATAGTGTATTCATTAAGGCCATTGAAGGGAAAGAGACGGAAGCACCACACGTCCCGAACAGGATCAGGACCACCACCACCACCACCCAACCCAAGCGGCTGAGGGCTGACGGGGAGGTGGAGGAGGCGGGGCAGCAGAAACATGGGGAAGGTCTCGGTATGGGCCTCAGGAGTGATGGCTGGTCCAGGGGCGGAGTACAACATGGTGTTCAGCCCTTCTGTTGCTCCCTCACTATCAGTTAACACTTCTCACTATCAATTAAGTCTCGCGTACAGTGTTTGTTTCTTATTTCACTGTAAAAACAAACAAAACAAATCAATGTCTTGGTCAGTCACCATACACACCATCATCATCACCATCCAAATAAAAATCGCAGTACGTCACTATCACCCATCCACGTGGACACAATTATCGTCATCATCTTCGTCACCATCACACTCTTGTTGTTGTGGGGGACTGCATGAGGCCCACCCTGTGAGACGTCAGTACCGTAGGTTACCCAGGAGCTTGGCTGACACTCTGCCTGTAGCTGAGCGTGTGTGTGTGTGTGTGGGGGTCACTGTTTCATAATGTTGTCTCTATAAATGATTTAATTTAGAATTTGTATATATTTCTTCTTCCTCCTCCTCCACCAACACCCTCTCCTCCTCCTCCTCTTCCACCAACATCACCTGTTCTTCCTCCACCTCTTCCACTAACCTCACCTCCTCCACCTCCTCTTCCACTAACCTCACCTCCTCCTCCTCCACCAACATCACCTCCTCCTCCACCTCCTCTTCCATTAACCTCACCTCCTCCTCTTCCACCAACATCACCTCTTCTTCCTCCTCCTCCACCTCCTCCACTAACCTCACCTCCCTTCCTCCACCTCCTCCTCCTTCCACCAACCTCACCTCCTCCACCATCCCTTCTTCCTCCTCCTCCTCCACCTCCTCTTCCTCCTCCTCTTCTTCCACTAACCTCACCTCTCCTCTTCTTCCACCAACACTTTCACCTCCTCTTCCACCAACATCACCTCCTCCTCCATCGTCACAACACACCGTGCACCTTCACTCTCCACCTTGGCGAACACTGCGCCAGGCTGGGCGTTGGGAGGCCTTAACCTAACCTCCCGTTGCCAAACCTGTTGTGAACGTGTTGTCTGGCGAGCACCCGGGCCACCAGTGCTGTACAGGATGAATACCCGTCCTACACACACACATGGGGAGAGTGGGGGAGAAGAAGGGAGGGAGGGGAGGGGAGTAGATGGAAGAGAAGGGGAGAGGGAGGGAGAGTGAGGGAACAGCTGTGAGGTTGACGGATATCCTCACTACCCGTCTTATCTTTAATTTCCACAAGACAAGTGATGACCCCATAATTTGCCACGCCAACACTTAACACTACTTCAACCACCATTACCAACACTTAACTCACTTCAACCACCACCAATACCACCAACACCATCATCAACACCACCACCACCAACACTACTTCAACCACAACCACCACCACCACCATCACCACCACCACCATCACTACCAACCACCACCAACACCACCACCAACACCATCATCAACACCACCACCACCATCACTACTTCAACCACCACCAACACCACTCACATTTGACTGCCAATCCGTCTGTTTGTCTGTCCGTCCGTCTGTCAAAATCACAGGGACTTTGGGATAGACACATCATAGGTGAAGGTTACCCGCCGTGTGTGTGTGTGTGTTAACGTTTGTAGATCACCTGAAGATTTGCCCCCACATCTTATTTCACCTGATAATTAAACACCCTAACCATATCGGAGGGGGGTTAGGTTAGGTTAGCGTCAAGGTAGCTAATATTCATGTGATCGGCAAAGAAAAAGTTGTCTTTATTTAGCACGGAGTTGAGAGACCCCCACCTCACACAACTTACATGAATAAACCAAGAGAGTTTTGCCTCGAGCTACGTGGCGGCTGATGGTAGGAGATCCAGAGAGACCAGCCAATCACTGACGTCGTGGCAGGGGGAGCCCATAACCAGCCAATCACTTGACAGATGCACCCTGACGTCATGACCCAGAGGACTCGCCCACCAATTCACTACACTAGGTCGAAATCTTTGATATTTATTTATATGTTATAGTATTTTAAACGCCACTGAACAAAGAAAAAACAACAATAACAACAAAAACAAAGTCACACGAAGTAAAGTTAATAAAGGCCGTAAAGTGGATAGAAATTGATCCTTAAGCAACTCGACCTTAGAGAGACGAAAGAAGTGGAAAAACAAACACGAAAACACTCTAATCTTATCTTCCCAAGCACGATTTTAAAACCAAGAAGCATAATACAAAACTTTTGTGTGTGTGTGTGTACTAGCGACACACACACACACACACACACACACACACACGTACAATGAACAAAGAGTCTCAGGATTTTGTTGACATAAGATATACCAGTGTTTGGTTAGGTTAATCTAATCCAACCTAACCAAACACTAGATGGCATCACAACACTAAATCACTAAATGTCAACCCCAGGTAAGCGAACACAGCCCCAGAGGCGAGGGAGATAACGAGTGGCGGGACACGACGACTAAAATAAAATATTGATATAGCTATAAAAACATATATCACAAGATGAAAGGAACGCGTCTGTTCTAACCTAACCTAACCTAACCTAACCTAACCTAACCTAACCTAAGATAACCTACACTAATCTAACCTAACCTAACCAAACCAAACCTAACCTAACCTAACCTAACCAACCTAATCAAATCTAATCTAACCTACACTAACCTAACCTAACCAAATCTAATCTGACCTCACCTAATCTCACTTAATATGCTGCAGGTGGCCACAGGTATAGAAATAATGGTCGTTTAACAGGCGATAAAAACACGTGTTAATGATAGTAATAAGTACGTCACAGTGATAATTAAACACAGAGTCGGGGCGGTACGTGGGTACAGCACTCGTCTCCAGGCTTAAGAAGTTGTTGGTTCGCATCCCGAGGGCAGACACGCTCCACCCAGCTGATAATTGTATAGTTTGGTGAGTGAAGGCGATCGAGTGAAGTGTCTGTCATGCAGCCTCTTGGTGTTGTGAGTTCATGGAGTGGTGATGGAGGAGGAGGAGGAGGAGGAGGATAAGGAGGAGGAAGAGATGTGGGGGAAGAAAGGAGGGGGGAGGGGGAGGGGGAGGGAGGAGGAGGGGAGGAGGAGTATGGTAAAAGGACAGGAAATGCCACGTGGCACCAATGTCTCGATGTGGTGGAAATACTGTGCTTCTCCCCTGGCACCATTACACCCTGACACCATTACACCCTGACACCATTACACCCTTGGCACCACTACACCCTGACACCACCACACCCCTGGCACCACCACACCCTTGCACCACACACACCCTGGCACCACACCCCTGGCACCACCACACCCTGGCACCACTACACCCTGGCACCACTACACCCTGGTACACCACACCCTGGCACCACCACCTGGCACCACCACACCCTGGCACCACCACACCCTGGCACCACCACACCCTGGCACCACCACACCATGGCACCACCACCCTGACACCACCACACCCTGACACCACTACACCCTGACACCAACACACCCTGACACCACTACACCCTGGCACCACCACACCCTGGAACCACTACACCTGGTACCACCACACCGGCACCACCACACCCTGGCACCACCACACCCCCTGGCACCACTACACCCTGGCACCACTACACCCTGACACCACCACACCCTGACACCATTACACAAAAGACGAAGAAAATAAAACAGTGGAGGTAGCTGGGGTTCCTAAAGGGTCCAACATGGTACCTCCGCTGTTTAGTTTGGCAACTTCTCCGTATCAATCCACTGCTTAATCTGGTTTCTTCCATCCTTTCTTTGCAACATCTCACTAACGCACACATAGTTAGGTTAGGTTAGGTTAGGTACACATCACCAACGCCCTGTGCCACCTCCCGTCCATTACCAATATAAACCATTTTAAGTGTCACAAGAGAGAGAGAGAGAGAGAGAGGAGAGAGAGAGGGAGAGAGAGAGAGAGAGAGAGTGTGTGGAAGAGGGAGGGGGGGTAAGGAGGTGTCGTAAGGATTTGTACACTACACCCAAACAACATCCTGATCTCAAAAGATAAACAAACACGCACATAAGCACATCATTGTTTACACACAACAAGCAAAGACAGTGTAATGATACGTCACAAATGGCCGAACAATGACAGTAACATAACGACGTGACGGAGTGTGACGACGATGGTGACGTAATTCAAGACGTACACGGAAGACGTACACACAAGGAAGAGACAATATTTGCTTCTTAAAACGTAAAAAAACACTTTAGAACAGAGGCTTGGTTTCAGTCCCTCACCACCAGAATACACATGACGTGACCACCTGCAGAAGTGTGTCACCACCTGCTAGTAACAGTACAGACGTGACCACCTGCAGAAGTGTGTCACCATCTGCGAGTAACAGTACAGACGTGACCACCTGCAGAAGTGTGCCACCATCTGCGAGTAACAGTACAGACGTGACCACCTGCAGAAGTGTGCCACCATCTGCGAGTAACAGCGGCATGACACTACTACTATACCCGCCGAGTCACAACTGTTATGTGCGTGAGACAGTGTATGTGCATGTGTGTGTGTGTGTGTGTGTGTGTGTGTGTGTGTGTGTGTGTGTGTGTGTGTGTGCGGTGACTGACATACACACGACAGGAAATGCTGTTATCACCCCCTCTTACACCAACTCACAAGAGAATCCTACAACACTGTCCTCTCTCTCTCTCTCAATAAATCGGGTGACCAATTACAGAGGAAAGAGGGAAGGAGGTAAAAGGAGGAAGGATGAGAGGAGGAAAGAGAGGGAAAGAGAGAAATGGGCGAGGGGGGAGGTGGTATGGAAGGAAAGGAAGCCTGACCAAACACCACACACACCCTAACCTAACCTAACCTAACCTAACCTACCTAACCTAACCTACTAACCTCCACCTAACCTAACACTAGTAGGAAAAAAACTGAAGGTGGATTTAGCTTCCGGGGAAAAAATCAGCTAATTCTGATTATCTAGAGAGAGGAAATACCTATCTAGGGGAAAGTGGAGGGGAAAGGGGGATGGAGGGAAAGGGGAGGGGGAAGGGGGAAGGGGTTGGGAGGAAAGGGTAAAAAGAAAGACCAACGAGGACAAGGAAAATGTGAGCATGTACACACACACACACACACACACACACACACACACACACACACACACACATCATCCTTTAAGTGACAAATACAAGAACCCAAGACTGAGATCCGCCACATAAGGGAAACTGTCGTCGATTTAAGCATAGATAGAACCCTAGTGGGGAGGGAGGGTCAGGGGGTTAAAGGGGTGGGGAGTGGTGAAGTGGAAGGGGAGAGGGGTCATACTAAGACAAACAGGATACCAGCGTCTCCGCAAGAAAACATCGGAGATATAACTGCGTCTTGAGTACCACCTGACACACACACACACACACACACACACACACACACACATGAGCAGAGTCGTGTGTACGTTTGTGGTTGTAGAGAACATACAACATACATTAATGATCCTAAAATCCACCATACAAGGAACGGTTAAAGACATTACACAAGGTCATCATACATCAGCAGTCATGAGCTCATACAGTTTACAGAATCATACCCAATCATACAAACAGTATACAGGTGAATCATCCGTAGCTGTGGTAACATTGAAAGCTTGTGAATTAAACACCCGGGCGAGAATATTTTATTGCAGGTATACAGGGGTAGTGGTGTGCTGGATCATACAAACCCACACATCATACTGACTCATACACACTACAACACATCATACTGACTCATACACACTACAACACATCGCCAGCTCTTATATTCTTTGACTCATACACACTACAACACATCATACTGACTCATACACACTACAACACATCATACTGACTCCTACACACTACAACACATCATACTGACTCATACACACTACAACACATCATACTGACTCATAAAACCCACATCATGACTCACACACTACCATACCCAGCTCATACAAACCCCACATCATACTGGCTCATACACACTACAACACATCATACTGACTCATACACACCACAACATATACTGACTCATTACACACTACAACACATCTCCTGCCCCAGCTCATACAAACCCACATCATACTGACTCCTTACACTACAACACATCACTCTGACTCCTTACAGCACCCAGTAATAAAAATGTTGTCAGTGTATTAGTTCTGAGGAACAGTGAACCTTCCTTACACTCTCCCACCATCAACACCTCCCTCCCCACCATCAACATCCCCTCCCCCCACCATCCTTCCCTCCACCTCCTCCACCATCCTCCTCCCCACCATCCTCCCTCCCCCACCATCCTTCCCTCCTCCCCACCATCAGCATGTCTCTCCTTCCCTCCCCTCACAAGAGTGCACAAAAAGATGGTCGAGTCATAACTAATGTGGTGTGCGCTCCTGTGTGAAGTTAGAGTCCTAACATGCTACTGCCTCTGCACACACACACACACACACACACACACACACACACACACACGAAAATACATTGATATATTTGTATACTGTACCACCTGTATACTGCACTGCAATATGTGTGTGTGTGTGTGTGTGTGTGTGTGTGTGTGTGTGTGTGTGTTATTGCCCTTGCTTGAATCTACTTTCTTTACCTTTATCTATCTATGTTTATGTGAGAGAGAGAGAGAGAGAGAGAGAGAGAGAGAGGAGGGGTTGGGGTAAGGCCACGTGCAGAAAGCGACAGGAAAGACCTCTGATAACTCCTCTCTCTCTCTCTCTCCTAAACTGATATAACAGAAGATAAATAGATATTTCTTTTGCTTCAAGTGTTATGTGTGTGTGTGTGTGTGTGTGTGTGTGTGTGTGTGTGTGTGTGTGTTCAATACCTCAACTAAGAGGTAAACTACCAAAGCTATGAATACAGCACCAACAGTTAATACAATACCACAGCTATGAGAACAATGTATGCAAGCCACACACACACACACAGTAAAGCTAACAAGCAAGGCAAAAGCAGTTTCATGGTCAGTCACACAGCTGTACTTGAGACAACAAGGACATTCACGAACAGTCCACCACAAGGTCACCCTCCCCCTACAATGGCACTCTCAACGAGCTCTCACCATGGCACTAACCATGCACTCATATCATGGCACTCCCACCATGGCACTAACCATAGCACTCATATCATGGCACTCTCAGGCACTCTCACCATGGCACTAACCATAGCACTCATATCATGGCACTCTCAACAAGGCACTCTCACCATGGCACTAACCATAGCACTCATATCATTGGCACTCCCACCATGGCACTCTCACCATGGCACTAACCATAGCACTCATATCATGGCACTCTCAACAAGGCACTCTCACCATGGCACTAACTAGCACTCTATCATGGCACTCATCATACTCTCACCATGGCACTAACCATAGCACTCATATCATGGCACTCTCAACAAGGCACTCTCACCATGGCACTAACCATAGCACTCATATCATGGCACTCTCAACAAGGCACTCTCACCATGGCACTACCATAGCACTCATATCATGGCACTCTCAACAAGGCACTCTCACCATGGCACTAACCATAGCACTCATATCATGGCACTCTCCAACAAGGCACTCTCACCATGGCACTAACCATAGCACTCATATCATGGCACTCTCAACAAGGCACTCTCACCATGGCACTAACCATAGCACTCATATCATGGCACTCTCAACAAAGCACTCTCACTGTAGCACCTAACCATAGCCCCACTCATATCTGGCACTCTCAACAAGGCACTCTCTATGGCACTAACCATAGCACTCATATCATGGCACTCTCATCATGGCACTCTCACCATGGCACTAACCATAGCACTCATATCATGGCACTCCCACCATGGCACTAACCATAGCACTCATATCTCTGGCACTCTCAACAAGGCACTCTCTCCATGCACCTAGCACTCATATCATGGCACTCTCACAGAGCTCTCACCATGGCACTAACCATAGCACTCATATCATGGCACTCTCAACAAGCACTCTCACCATGGCACTAACCATAGCACTCATATCATGGCACTCTCAACAAGGCACTCTCACCATGGCACTAACCATAGCACTCATATCATCTTCTCTCAACGACACTCCACCATGGCACTCTAACCATAGCACTCATATCATGGCACTCTCAACAAGGCACTCTCACCATGGCACTGCCTGTACCTCATATCATGGCACTCTACCATGGCATAACACACTCATATCATGGCACTCTCAACAAGGCACTCTCACCATGGCACTAACCATAGCACTCATATCATGGCACTCTCAACAAGGCACTCTCACCATGGCATAACCATAGCACTCATATCATGGCACTCTCAACAAGGCACTCTCACCATGGCACTAACCATAGCACTCATATCATGGCACTCTCTTAAAACACCTCTCTATGGCACTAACAGCACTCATGTCATGGCCTCTCAACAAGGCACTCCCATGGCACTAACCACGCTCATATCATGCTTTCAACAAGGCACTCCCACCACTAACCATTGCTCTCATATCATGGCACTCCAAGGCACTACCATGGCACTAACCATAGCACTCATATCATGGCACTCTCAACAAGCACTCTCACCATGGCACTAACCATAGCTTTCATGTCATGGCACTCAACAAGGCACTCTCCCATGGCACCTAATCATAGCACTCCTATGGCACACCATGGCTATCATGGCACTCTCAACAAGGCACTCTCTGGCACCTAACCATAGCACTCATATCATGGCACTCCCCATGCCGGCCATGCCTTATCATCACCTCAACAGGTTTTCTCATATCATGGCACTCTCAACAAGGCACTCTCACCATGGCACTAACCATAGCACTCATATCATGGCACTCTCAACAAGGCACTCACCATGGCACCATGCCTCATATCATGGCACTCTCAACAAGGCATCTCACCATGGCACCTAACCATAGCACTCATATCATGGCACTCTCAACAAGGCACTCTCACCATGGCACTAACCATAGCACTCATATCATGGCACTCTATCATGGCACTCACCATGGCACTAACCATAGCACTCATATCATGGCACTCCCACCATGGCACTAACCACTAGCACCTATATCATGGCACTCTCAACAAGGCACTCTCACCATGGCACTAACCATAGCACTCATATCATGGCACTCTCAACAAGGCACTCTCACCATGGCACTAACCATAGCACTCATATCATGGCACTCTCAACAAGGCACTCTCACCATGGCACTAACCATAGCACCTCATATCATGGCACTCTCAACAAGGCACTCTCACCATGGCACTAACCATAGCACTCATATCATGGCACTCTCACCATGGCACTAACCATAGCACTCATATCATGGCACTCTCATCATGGCACTAACCATAGCACTCATATCATGGCACTCTTACCCTGGCACTCTCAATAATGACATAGTCAAACTAACTCCCAGAATAACTGTCTTAATTAGGAGACGTCTCGACCTACATTGAAACGGTGAGGTGACCCCGATCT
Source organism: Homarus americanus (assembly GCF_018991925.1). NCBI lineage: Eukaryota > Metazoa > Arthropoda > Malacostraca > Decapoda > Nephropidae > Homarus > Homarus americanus. The sequence goes on along the minus strand of NW_024716951.1, from coordinate 3,003,866 downwards.
CTCTCTCTCTCTCTCTCTCTCTCTTTTTTTTTTTTTTTTTCAGACAAACAGAGCCGCACGTGAAGATATGACCTTTGTCTGTGTGTCTGTCTGTGTGTCTGGGAGATAGAGTTAGACACATTACTGAAAGACGCCGAGGAAGGCCGTGGGTGTGTACTGGTCACCTTGTTTACCTGTACACACACACACCTGGGGCACTCACGGTACACATACATACATACACACGGTTCCTCCTCCCTCCCTCCCTCCCCCTATTTTCTACCCACACTTCTCAACCCTATCCCACCCACTCGCCCAAACCCTATCCCACCTTCACACCCGCCCACTCGAACATCCAGTACTCTGATTTTCCCGACCACCAACACTCACGCCCACCCACACCACGCCCGCCCACCCACCCACTCAGGATAGGTGTAGCTGCCTACCTCACCACTGCTACACTCAGTGGTCTTCAACACTCACCTGTAAAAAGAGAGAAGAGATTTAATTAACAGGTAAATACTGGAGGGAGAGAGAGAGAAGAGAGATGCATGCTGGTAACAATAATATAAATAAAACCTTACACACAACACACACACACACACACACACACACACACACACACACACACACACACACACACACCTACCTCGTTAACCCCTATTAATAACCTACGTCATTGACTAATAGGTTTTAGTTAAAAAGGGTCTTCTGACCTCCGTCATATATTTATATTTTGTTTTCCTTTTGTGGTGTTACTCGTGACGTCATCTTCCACCATGGTAAGTTGAGAGGTGAGACTCAGGGAGCTGTTGTATTATTATTATTATTATTATTATTATTATTATTATTATTAAGATGATACCATTATGACTCTTTCTCCAAATATAGGATTCTGTCCGAACTGCATCTAAAAAAACTTGACAGGATATGATAGGTTAGGTTAAGTTAGAGTGTTTAATCTTAATAGTGACATAAGCAGGGTGAGGAGGGGGGCTAATCCTTAGGTGAGCCGATTAATACAGGGACCATAGCAGCTGAGGTCACCCTGGACAATATACACGAGTCATCCCTCTCACAGTACAGCACCGTTTTCTATGAGACGTAAACAAAGGCGTGGGTGCCAGCGACCACCATACAGGGACACGTTTTCTACCATCACTACACTGAAGGGTAGACTAAGGTATTCCCACACTGATAAACAAACAGGGATGACCTGAAGAATTACCACCCCAGCTCATTTCACTTAAAGACTAACCTAACCTAACCTCAGTAAGTAGATTGACACAAAGTTTATCGATAGCCCGAGAGCCTAAATTATAATTCTTCCTGTATTCCAATTTTCTTCTTTTAATTACTTTCCAAACGTGATAATTATATTTATTTCTTATTTTTCTTTTATTTCTATTATAGTTCCAGAATAAACTGAACATAGCTTCAGTAATTTTAAAAGATCGATGTTTTGATACGTTTTCTATGACGCCCGAGACAGTTATAGTAGGGGTAACTAATGAAGAAATGTCATCTTTATTGTTTATGACACGACATTCTAGTGGTTAATCTTTTGAGAACGTTGGATTAAGCTTTTAAACCCCTGATTATATATTTTCAATTTACGTTTACCTGTCTGTTTGTGTCCGTCTGTTTGTATGTGTCCATCTGTCTGTCTGTCCGTCTGTGTGTCTCCCTGCTGGAAATGCGCAGCCTAACCGTGAAATCCCTATACACCTGTAGATGTTTTACTACACAGGTAAGTCAGTGATGAGAAGGTGTGATAAGAATGTATATCACCTGTGCGTCTGATAAGTGTGGATATTTTTTCCCCCAGGTGATAAGGTGTCCCCACGGCGGTCACTACAGCCAGGCGGAGGTTCGTCTGGCGATGCTGATATGACTTGAGGATTGGAAGATTAATGATGAGAATATAAGTTACTTGTTTATTATATATTTTTTCACCTGATCAGCAAACACCCTAATGTCCGTAACCTAAGTTGACGTTTGGTTCGGTCGAGTCGAGAGGAAAGTTGTGTGTTATGAGTCGACCTTGCTACTAGGCCTTGGCCAACCTCCTGTACCACACACACACAAATGACTTACCTGGCCTCCCTCCCTCCCTCACCACCTATCTCTACCTGGCCTCCCTCCCTCACCACCTACCTCCACACCTACGGCCTCCCTCACCTTGTTACCACACACCCCTACGCACCTCACCGTCAAGGTTCTACGCAAATACACCAACGTGACCTTGCTGCCCCCTGTCTCTCTCTATCGTACCTACTGCCTCCAACTAGGCCCAAGTGACGCCATACTAACTACCCAATTGACGTCACACTAACTACCCAATTGACTTCAAACTAACTACCCAATTAAGCACCATGCTAAAGTTACGCTACACTAACTACTCAATTGAGCACCATGTCAAACTTACGACACACTTACTACCCAATTTGCGATACACTAACTGCCCAATTTAACACAACTACGTAATTTACGACACATTAACTACGCTCAACCAACTTTACATTCTTAACTACGCTTTTCCTACTGTACGACACTCAATAACTCACACGCTTATACATTCAATCACACACTCACTCACACACTAACCCACACACCTCACTCACACACACTCACCACACTCACTCACTCACCACACACACACCTCACACTCACTCACACACCTCACCACACACACACTCACACCACCACTCACTCACACACTCACCACCACCACACACCACTCACTCACTTACACACCACTCACACACTCACTCACTCACACACTCACACACACACTCACTCTCACTTACACACTCACTCACACACTCACTCACACACACACTTCACTCACACACTCACTCACACACCTCTGGGGTAACAAGAAGGAATAAGATAAGAGAAGAACAAAGTTGATGATAATGATACGAATGAGCAGCTATGGAGAGTGTGTGGACGAGGAGAGGAGAGGAAGGGTCGAATGAGGTGAAGGCAGAGAACGAGGAGGGGAGAGAGGGGAGGAGGGGGAGAGGATGAGCAGAAAGGTGTGTGTGTGTGTGTACTGTGCACGAATGTTGGGGGTGGGGGGGTAGTTGGGGGGGGGTGGAGGGAGGGACAGGCAGGCAGGTTATATAATGGATCAACTGGAACCCACGCCGCCAGTTTCAACCTACCGCCGGCGGAGTCACCTACCTCTGCTTTCCTGACCCACCCACCCCTACTATGGCTGGGGGGGGGGGCGAGGAGAGCAAGGTATGAGGGAGGAAGGGTCCTTGTCTAGTAAATTAGGAAGGTGTCAGGTACTAATATAGAAAAGGTTGGGTGACACACACACACACACACACACAACAAAAATCGTCATTTATTGTCCTGATTTACCATGGTGGAGTGTGGTGAGAGGTAGACCAATGACGTCATATGAAGGGGAGGGTGAGGGTAGCGGTGGGGGAGGTTGGTAAAAATAACAAAGGTGGGGAGGAGGCGGCGAGGGGGTAGGGGTAAGTCGTGACGTCACTCTGCCCCCTGTAACCCCTTCCTAGTTCCCTCCATCAATCCTCCCTTCACCTAGACACACCCCCCAAGGCAACAGCAGAGCACCAACGGGCAACTCTACCCAGCAACCACCTCGCCTCCCAGATCTACTTGTAGTATCTTATTCACCACACACACACACACACACACACACACACACAGGAGATCGAGGCTAAAGCACTTATTTTTTTCTTCTCTCCAGCGCGTGAGGAGATGTGCTTAACTGGGGTCCTTCCTGGTGGAGTAGTCGACGGTGGTGATCTATACAGGGAAGTTCTCACACGGCCCATGACTTAACACGCAGGGAGAGAAAGTCGTTCACACATGACAGGTGACTTCTGCTGCGTGACCCACACACACACACACACACACACACACAACACACACACACACACACACACACACACACAAGGGCCGTCCCAATGAACACAGAGAATCAATCACAGACGGCTATTTGGAATTCTGGATGGATGGATGGATGGATGGATGGATGGATGGATGGATGGATGGATGGATGGATGGATGGATGGATGGATGGATGGACGGACGGACGGACGTTTTCCAGGATGTGACCCCAGGAATGTGTGACAGGCGGGGCGGAAGGGTGTAATTATGCATGAGGAGCCAAGAAGGACAGTATTCTCCAGAGATTAACTAACATTCCGAGGTGTTCTTGTCCCGGAACTTCTCTTGGGGCAGGAGAGAGGAGGAGGGGGCTTTGAGATAGACATACTCGTTTATTAGTCGCCTTGATGATATAAATAACCATAGATACTTCCAAAACAAACAAATCTTCGTGTACTGGTTGTGTAATGAAGACGGTAGACGTTCGGTAAGTACTGGACCAAGGTGAAGGTTGTAGGCAGTGTCATTGTCCACTCTTTCACTAGAGCAAGTTTTAAGGCGTCTGTGTGTGTGTGTGTGTGTGTGTGTGTGTGTGTGTGTGTGTGTGTGGGTGGGGTGGTGGGTGGGGGGGTGCTCACTATATCGCCCATCACCAGGAGCCACACCACGCCCAATAGTCCTTGAGGGGGGGTGAGGGAAGTACTACCACAACCACCATCACTATCTACACCAACCTACACCTCACCTCTTATACACTACCACCACCACTACTACTACTACTACTACAACCACTACTACCACCACCACCACTACTACAACCACTACACCACCACCACCACCACCATGACCTTAGTCCTCTCAATCTCACAATGAGTTGCAATTATACCTGCTGTAATTACTGTCCACCACGCCAACCACGCCCACCCTTGCTCACCCTCCACCCACCCACCCACCCGCTCATGGTCAGTCTAGCTCGCTTCTCTTCACTACCAACACGTCTGAAAATATTGCATGTGATCTCTGTGTGTGTGTGTGTGGTGTGTGTGTGTGTGTGTGGAATGGTTGACGTCACACAACAGGTTAATGACGTCAGAAGCCGTAAATGAACCAGGGTAAGAGAGAGACTTGTACGAATGGTCAGGGGAGGAGGAGGAGGAGGAGGAGGAGAGGAGGAGGAGGAGGAGGAGGGAAGGAGAGGGAGGAGGAGGGAGGAGAGGGAAGAGGAGAAGGAGGAGGAGGAAGAGGAGAAGGAGAGGGAGGAAGAAGAAGAGGAGGAGGAGGAGAATTTCGTGTTGCTGTGATTGACCGTAAGTGAACGTCACCACCCTCCACCCTCACACCCACATCACACGCACGCACACACACACACACACACACACACACACACACACACACACACACACACTAAAACATTAAAGGTTAATAAATAAAACACTGCAACAGGTAACAAACAGTCAACACAAGCAAGCAAAAGACGTAATTGGTGGTGCTCCTGGATGGTGTCTGCTACAGAAGGATTCCCTTGTGTGTGTGTGTGTGTACTAGATCCTCTCCCATCCACTCCCTCACCTCCACCCACCTACCTAGCCCCCCACCCACCAACGCTGGCACTGACGGCTTCATTACCACAACACTGATCTCTGCCGCCAACTCCTATTTGTATACAGATTTTCTACTTCCTCCTAAAAACAAAAACACTAACTTTACCTAACCTAATCTAACCTAACCTAACCTAACCTAACATAACGTAACGTAACGTAACGTAACCTAACCTAACCTACTGTGCTGTATAGGTCTATTAGTAAACTCTACGGATTTCCACATCCTTATTTTAATTCGTTGCGCAACACCAGACAACCAATAGACTGAATATAAACACACACACACACATAAATAAATAATAATAATATAATAGGATGGGTAGGGGGTGGTAGGTGTAGGGTGGGTAGTGTGGGTGTGTAGGGTGGGTAGTGTGGGTTTGAAGGGTGGGTAGGGTAAGGTGGAGGGGTGGGCGTGGTCGCAGCATCTAGCAGGACCCAGACAGAGTAACAAAAACAGGGTGTCCTTGTCTGAGGCTGTTTTGGTGAGCCAGGTAACACACCTCTATCGCCTTCCTTATTACCGGTGTGTCTCTATGGGCGCCGCTGCTACTACTACTACTATTACTACTACTACTTTTTTTTTTTTCAAACGTATTCCTAATAGCCACACCTTCGCCACCATTTTATTACCTTAATATTAAATATCCTAATACATAAGTAGCTATCCTGTCTGTGTTGAATTAGTTGAGCCGCAGATGTATACGGCATTCAGTGACAGTAGCCTCATAGTCCATATCTACTACTACTACTACTACTACTACTACTACTACTACTACTACTACTGCTCCTTTCCCTATCCCATACCACCTCCTAACCCACCTCTTCCTCCTCTACCACCTACTACTGTTACCTAACCACCTCCTCTTCCACCTCCCCCTCTTCCACCTCCACCTCTTCCACCTCTTCCCTCCTCCCCCTCCCTCTTCCACCTCCCTCCTTCCACCCTCCCTTCCACCTCCCTCCTCTTCCCACCTCCCCTTCCACCTCTTCCACCTCCCCTTCCACCTCCCCCTTCTCCCTCCCCTCCTCTTCCTCCTCCTCCTTCCACCTCCTCTTCCACCTCCCCTTCCACCTCCCCCTCTTCCACCTCCCCCCTTCCACCTCCCCCCCCCTTCCACCTCCCCTCTTCCACCTCCCTCTTCCACCTCCCTTCCACCTCCTCCTTCCACTTCCTCCTCTCTCCATAAACAACAGGAAGACCCAGATCACCTCACACACACTCACCAGCGGACCATCAACGCACCACACCTCACACACACTCACCTCAGCGGACCATCAACGCACCACACCTCACACACACTCACCAGCGGACCATCAACGCACCACCCCACACACACCTCAGGGACCATCAACGCACCACACCTCACACACACTCACCTCAGCGACCATCAACGCACCACACCTCACACACACTCACCTCAGCGGACCATCAACGCACCACACCTCACACACACTCACCTCAGCGGACCATCAACGCACCACACCTCACACACACTCACCTCAGCGGACCCAAAGATAATTGATGATCTTAAGGAGAGTAAATGAAGGAAATAATTTTGCTTCATCTCCCTAATTTGCATGCGGAAATGACCCCCCGTGGGTTGATTTGTTTTCAATACTGTCAGGTGATAGGTCGTCTCTCTCTCGTAAATAAATACCTCAGGTGTTCATAAATCCGGATGACCTGAGCCTTAAACTATGCAAACTCTCATTAAACAAGAAACGAAAACACGCTTGCAGGACTAACTACCCTGTTAAACCACGCCCCCCCCTCATACCCACACACTAAAACAAATCTACAACCACAATCACAGGTGTGGGCTGACAGGTGTACGTTTAACTATAGCTGACAGGTGTGGGTTTAACTATAGCCAGGTGTAGGTTTAACTATAGCTGACAGGTGTGGGTTTAACTATAGCTGACAGGTGTGGGTTTAACTATAGCTGACAGATGTGGGTTTAACTATAGCTGACAGATGTGGGTTTAACTATAGCTGACAGGTGTGGGTTTAACTATAGTGCCAGGTGGTGGGTTATTCATAGCTGACAGTGTAGGTTTAACTATAGCTAGGTGTAGGTTTAACTATAGCTGACAGATGTAGGTTTAACTATAGCTGACAGGTGTGGGTTTAACTATAGCTGACAGGTGTAGGTTTAACTATAGCTGACAGATGTGGGTTTAACTATAGCTGACAGGTGTAGGTTGAACTATAGCTGACAGGTGTGGGTTTAACTATAGCTGACAGATGTAGGTTTAACTATAGCTGACAGGTGTGGGTTTAACTATAGCTGCCAGGTGTGGGTTTAACTATAGCTGACAGGTGTGGGTTTAACTATCTCGTTAACCCACGCACTTCTTGACAAGTATGTCCCAAAGCAATTCGTTAAGCCACGTCCCGACTGACTCGTTACACTACACGCACCAGCAGCTTGACGAAGACGGACAGGAGGACGTGGGCGTGGCTAAGGCAACAACAAGAGGATGTGGGCGTGGTTATGGCAACAACAGCAGGACGTGGGCGTGGTTATGGTAACAACAGGAGATGTGGGCGTGGTTATGGCAACAACAGGAGGACGTGGGCGTGGCTATGGCAACAAATATGAGGACGCGGGCGTGGTTATGGCAACAACAGTGAGGACGCGGGCGTGGTTATGGCAACAACAGGACACGCGGGCGTGGTTATGGCAACAACAGGAGGACGTGGGCGTGGTTATGGCAACAACAGGAAAGGACGTGGGCGTGGCTAATACAACAACAGGAGGGGTCGGGGTGTAAGGAGGATGGGGCAGGAGACAGTAGGAGACAAGAAGAGGCAGGAGACAGCAGGAAGGAAGGCAGGAGGAGACAGCAGGAGAAGGAAGGGTGGAGGAGACAGCAGGGGAAAGCAGGGGGGCAGGAGGGAGACAGCAGGGAGAAGGAGGGGGCAGGAGGAGACAGCAGGGAGAAGGGGGGGGCAGGAGGAGACAGGGGAAGGAGGGGGCAGGAGGAGACAGCAGGGAGGCAAAAGCAGGAGGAGACAGTAGGAGGAGGGGGCAGGAGGAGACAGGGAGTATGGGGGCAGGAAGAGGCAGGAGGAGGAAGGAGGAAACAGCAGGAGGAAGGAGGAAACAGCAGGAGGAAGCAGGAGACAGTAGGAGGCGCCTACACACACCAGCAACAGTAATAACTCACAACAATACTCCTTTATGTTGAGGAGCTTTTGTGCGCCTCAACACCTGCCTGGCTCCTCCCTCCCTCTCTACCAGCTTCATAACAGACCCCAGTGTCATAATAGACCCCCCAGTGTCATAACAGACCCCAGCGTCATAATAGACCCCCCAGTGTCATAACAGACCATATAGTCAGACCAAGGACCCTAACCTAACCTAACTTAACCTAAACTGACCTGACCAGCCCTAACATAATCGTCAATGAGCTGAATCACTGTCACAAGCGGCACAACATCATCGTTAATTCACTGTTCAATACAAAATGGTCGGGTCAGGTCAGGTCAGGTCAGGTCAGGTCAGGTCAGCGCTTCTGCCAATCTGACGGAATGTAAAACACATCTCAATAACCCTTGACTTGTATATGAACTGGGCTGTACACACATGAACGGATACATAGATACAGACATGAAAACATACATACACGAGACACATACATGGCGACAGAAATACATAGGGATACATACCCAAAAGACCTATGCATACATACATGAACGTACACAAATAAGATAGATACGCGTACATAGACAAACCCATAGAAAACACATATATATTAAAACACCTAAATAAATAATAAAACACACACACACACACACACACACACACACACACACACACACACACTCACACCTGTAGTACCTCTTTAAATTGGACCCACCAAGGTAAGACTCAGGTGATGGTAAACAAGACCAGGGCCCCGTGTGTTACCTCACTGTACGTCGAATAATTTGGTGGAAATTGATCTCTAAAATATCATCCATCTTTTCATTTTTGTTTTCCAAGTCTATATTTCTCCTATCTTTTTCCTATTCCTCTTTTTATCTTTCCTTACCCTCTTATCTTCTTCTTCTTCTCCATCGTCTTTACTCCTCAATTCTCCTCTCTCCTCCTCCTCCCCATCCACTTTCCCCCCCTTCCCCCCGCCTCTCACTTACCTGTAGGAACATCTCTAGAGTTACACAATAGTCACCTGGGAACATTGTCATCTATTTAACACCTTACCTCCCACCCCACACCTCCCACCCCACCTCCCACCCCCCACCTCCCACCTCCCACCCCCACCTCCCACCCCCCACCTCCCACCCCTTACCTCCCACCCCCCCCTCCCACCCCTTACCTCTCACCCCCCCATCACCTCAGTTACCCCTCCCCTCCCCCATTGTCTTCTGCTACCTGGGGATTCGTTGAATATTGCTCTCTCTCTCTCTGGTGTGTGTGTGTGTGTGTGTGTGTGTGTGTGTGTGCTACAACACTAGACAGCTTCCTACTATCACCTTGAGGAGACTTGAGACCCTGACCTGTAGCAGTAATGGGAGGAGGAGGAGGAAGAGGAAGAGAAGGAGGAGGAAGAGGAGGAGGAGGAGGAAGACCTTCTTTGTTTACTCCTCTCCCATCTCCCCACTTTCCTTCTTCATCTCTCATTTCTTAACCCTTCCATCACCTTCCTCTCATCAATTCAACACTCTATCTCTCTCTCTCTCTCTCTCTCTCTCCATATCTATCCTATACCTACTAGCCTTCCCAACAGTGCCACACACAGTGCCACTTGCCCAATGCCATCCTCTGTGCACACAGTGCCACCCCCCCATGGTGCCACCACCCCATATTGTCACCCCCACAGTGCCACCCACCCCAATAGTGCCACTCACCCCCATGTGTCACCCCACAGTGCCACCCACCCCATAGTGCCACTAACCTCCATATTGTCACCCCCCACCCCCATAGTGCCACCCCCACAGTGCCACCCACCCCATAGTGCCACTCACCCCATATTGTCACCCCCACAGTGCCACCCACCCCATAGTGCCACTCACCCCCATATTGTGCCCACAGTGCCACCCACAGTGCCACCCACCCCCGTGCCACTCACCCCCCATATTGTCACCCCAACAGTGCCACCCACCCCAATAGTGCCACTCACCCCCATATTGTCACCCCCACAGTGCCACCCACCCCATAGTGCCACTAACCTCCATATTGTCACCCCCCACCCCATAGTGCCACTCACCCCCATATTGTCACCCCCACAGTGCCACCCCACCCCCCATAGTGCCACTCACCTATTGTCACCCCCACGTGCCACTGTTGTCACCCCCCCACAGTGCCACTCACCCACACCGCATCTCCCTAGTGCCAGGTCCGCAACCCGTGAGCGAGGCGAGCCAGACCCACCAGTGAATGAGGGAGCCGCCTATTGATTTTGGTTCTCTTGCTGGTGTGGTGGTTAGGTTAGGTTAGGATGGAAGGAGAAGGGGGGAAGAGGGGGAAGAGGAGGGTAGAGGGAAGGAAGAAGGAGGAAGGAAGAGGACGAAAAGAGTGAAAGGGAGAATGGGGGATGGGTGGAGGAGAAGGAAGAGGAAGGAAGAGGAATGAGGGAGGGGAGGGAAGGGAAGGAAGATGAGGAGGAGAGGTGGAGGAGGAGGAGAGAAGAAGATCCAACCGTCCAATAAAACATCCAATCACTTACAGCAAAACGACAGGTGCAAAAAAACACACCTCCTTCCCTCTCATCCTCGTTCCTTCCATCTCTTCCTCCTTCTTACTCTCCCTCTACCCAATCTTTCCCTACCCCCCCCCCCTCACCAGGTAGAGGTAGGTAGCCAGCACTACCTCGTAAAACACAACTGACTCTGATCAACAACATGTAAGCAGGGAACCGCTAATTAATCGCTACCTGTAAAAGTGTCATCATGTTCCCTCTCCACCGGCCAGGTACTTCCAGGTAACGATCCCCGCTACCATCACTGCCATCATTAACCTAACCTAACCTAAGCTCAGCCAACATCACTCACACCTCGGTGGATGAGAATACACGAGGACTGGCTGGCATTAAGACTGGTTGGTGGGTGGGTGGCAGTGGGTGGTAGCGCGGGTGGCAGGGTGGCGGGGGTGTCTCTGACGTAACAGTGTTGGCACCCCCCCCCCCAACCCACTCAATCCCCACAGCTGGTACACGTCACGTCCGCCAGCTGGTGTTCGATCTGCCAACCTTCTGCCAACCAACCATCTGACTCAACCAACACGTGGCTTATGGGTCAACCAGCTGTATAGTTACCTGATGTACCAACTGGCGAATGGATCTCATATACCACCTGCCTAAGCCTCATACCTTGACCAGCTGGTATCTCGATAAGCAGGTATATTAGCTACCTCTTGGCCAACACACACACACACACACACAAAAGGTCTATCTTTGAAACCAAATAAGTCTACGGTCACCACTACCCACGTTTCACTAACTCCCTCTCTTACACTAATCACTAACTTCCTGTAGTTAACATCCCCAATATAACCTCTAAACTTTAATAACCTTTGACCTTTGTAATTAACGAGGTCACGGCTATAATCCCGTATTAGGGAGAGTTATACAATGCTGACCCGATTTTTCGAAACACACATACACAGTCGACTGGTCTTGTCAATTAATTATTTTCACTGCCATAAGAACGATAACTTAGAACACCTGATTATGGTTAGGTTAGGTTAGGCGTGTGTTGGGGGGTAGGGAGAAGGGGTGAGGCGTGTGTTGGGGGTAGGGAGAAGGTGAGGTGTGGGTAGGAGAAGGGGGCGTGTTGGGGGTAGGGAGAAGGGGGTGGAGGTGTGTTGGGGGGTAGGGAGAAGGGGTGAGGCGTGTGTTGGGGGGTAGAAGGGGTGAGGCGTGTTGGGGGTGGAGGAAGGGGTGAGGCGTGTGTTGGGGGGTAGGGAGAAGGGGTGAGAGAAATAGGAGACCAAGACAGGCGTAGTGGGTAGAGAAGGAGAGATAAAGGAAGGGTAGAGGTAGGTAAGGGAGGGTAAAGGGTAGGTGAGAATAGGGGAGGGGGTAGGGAAGGTAGGAGGAGGGTCTCTCAGTCGGAGGGACACAAAGGAAAATCGCTCACCATCATCAGGCCACAAGAGACACCCAAGGGTATGTCTGTGTCTGGCTGTCTGTGTCTATAAGTCTGTCTGTTTATTTGTGGCTGTATGTCTGTCTGTCTATCTGTCTTTGTCTGTATGTGTCAGTCTGTTTATCTGTCTCTATAGAAAGTTTGGCTGAAATCAATCGTTAATGTTTAAATTATCGGACGGAAAGACGTATGGACGGACGGACGGACGCAAATGCAGTCGGACGGAGGCTAGGAAGGACAGACGGAGGCTAGGAAGGACAGACGGAGGCTAGGAAGGACAGACGGAAGGAAGAAGGACAACACAGCAAAGACACAAGGACAAGAATAAGGACGGACGGAAGAATAAACAAGTGGAATAGAACAACAATAACAGCGGAAGAGGAAGTGGGACAACAAAACGAGTCCGTGTGTATTATACTTCCTCCTTATCCGGACATACCGAACCTCATCTCACCTCACCTCACCTACCCTAACCTACCCTACCCTAACCTCACCTACCCTAACCTAACCTCACCTCACCTCACCTACCCTACCCTAACCTCCCACTATCTCCCACCCTCACTCCCTCACCCACCCTAACCCACCCCTACCCTAACCCCACCTATCCTACCCTAACCTACCCTAACCTCACCTCACCTACCCTACCCTACCCTAACCTCACCTCACCTCACCTACCCTAACCTAACCTCACCTCACCTACCCTACCCTAACCTACCCTAACCTACCCTAACCTCACCTCACCTCACCTACGACAGAGCATCAGACACAACAGAGGAAATACCTGAGCATATCAACAGGTAAGTTACGGTACAGCATCAAGGTAAACGATCTACCTGTCAATACTCACCTGGAGGGAGAAACTTACCTCACTGTCTTCTCTTTACTCTTATATAACGTGTGTGTGTGTTGTGGCCAAAATCTCACACCGCGGGAAGTTTGGGTGCAAAGATGACTCGATATTTTGACCACACACACCCACACCCACACACACACACATATTAGTTCAAGGTTGTAATAAAGAGGTTCACAGAAGCATTACTCAAGACTTCTCTAAGTAAGTCATTATTGACGCCTCGGTGTACACACTCTCACACAGACAGAATTACTCTTGTGTGTGTGTGTGTGTGTGTGTGTGTGTGTGTGTGTGTGTGTGTGAAATTTTTTGAGTATATACATGTTTGGGTGATAGTGGTAGTGGTTTTAGTGATGGTAATAATGATAGTGGTGTAATACAGGTGCAAATAGTGGTGATGCAAATACTGGTTATACTAGTGATAATGTTGATGGTTGGTAGTGGTGGTGGTGTTACGCGTGTTGTTGCCAAGTGTTAAATCTGAGGAGCTATTCTGCCACATTGATGGTGATAGTGCCACGGTGATGGTGATAGTGCCACGGTGATGGTGCCACAATGGTGATAGTGCCACATTGGGAATTGGTGGTAGAGTGACGGTGATAGTGAGAGGTGGCACTGGCGGTGTTGGCAAAGCTGTGTATTAAAGATGAGGTGTCCGCCTGCCACAGCAACAACAGTAAACGTGTTGGTGGCAGAGATGGTGGTAGTGGTGTTATGGTGGTGGTAGATGGGGGTAGTAGTGTTATGGTGGTGGTAGATGGTGGTAGTGGTGTTATGGTGGTGGTAGAGATGGTGGTAGTGGTGTTATGGTGGTGGTAGATGGTGGTAGTGATGTTATGGTGGTGGTAGAGATGGTGGTAGTGGTGTTATGGTGGTGGTAGATGGTGTTATAATGTTGGTAGAGATGGTGAGTGGTAAGTAGGATGGGAGATGTTGTAGTGGTGTTATGGTGGTGGTAGAGGTGTTGCCTAGACATCACATGTTAAAGGTGAACTGCCACCATTTCTCTACACAAAACAACACACAACTACTGCATATACTCTCTCTCAGCTAATATCTTCACTCTCTCTCTCTACTCTCTACCTCAGCTAATATCTCACCTCTCACTCTCTCTCACTTCACTCCCTCTCTCTCAGCTAATATCTTCACTCTCTCTCACCACCCTCTCTCTCAGCTAATATCTTCACTCTCTCACGTCACTCACTCTCTCACTCTCAGCTAATATCTTCACTCTCTCTCACTCTCTCACTTCACTCTCTCTCTCACTCTCAGCCACATCTTCACTCTCTCTCACTCTCACGTCACTCACTCACCTCACTCAGCTAATGTCTTCACTCTCTCACTCTCTCTCTCTCACTTCTCCTCTCAGCCACATCTTCACTCTCTCACCTCTCACTTCACCTCTCTCAGCTAATATCTTCACTCCTCTCACTCCACTTCACTCCTCTCTCTCAGCTAATATCTTCACTCTCTCACCTCTCACACTTCACTCCCTCTCCCCAGCCAATATCTCACCTCTCTCACTCTCACTTCTCTCCCCAGCCATATCTTCACTCTCACCCCCAGCCATATCTCCACTCTCTCACTCTCACTTCACTCTCAGCTAATATCTTCACCTCTCTGTCACTCACCACCCTCACTCAGCTAATATCTTCACTCTCACGTCACTCACTCACCTCACCTCAGCTAATATCTTCACTCTCTCCTCACCTCTCACTTCACCTCTCTCTCTCAGCTAATATCTTCACCTCTCACTCTCTCTCTCTACAACATTCCCACCTCTCCTCACCTCTACCCCACTCTCTCTCTCCAGCCAATATCTTCACTCTCCTCACGTCACTCACTCCACCCCACTCTCAGCTAATATCTTCACTCTCTCACGTCACCTCCTCACCCCTCACCTCAGCTAATATCTTCACTCTCTCTCACTCTCACGTCACTCACTCACCTCACTCTCAGCTAATATCTTCACTCTCACTCCTCAGTCACCACCACGTATTTCAGCCAATATCTTCACCTCACCACTCACTTTCTCTCAGCCATTACCCCACCACCACCACCTCATTTCCCTCAGCTAATATCTTCACTCTCTCTCTCACCTCCACCTCTCTCTCAGCCAATTCCCACTCTCTCACTCTCACGTCACTCACTCACCTCAGCCAACATTCTCCACCTCTCACGTCTCACGTCACTCCACCCCACTCCCTCAGCCACATCTCACCTCTCACTCCTCACTTCCTCCCTCTCAGCTAATATCTTCACTCTCTCACCTCTCACACGTCACTCACCACCCCAGCTAACATCTCACCTCTCTCACTCTCACTTCACTCCTCTCAGCCAATACCTTCACTCTCTCACGTCACTCACCCACCCTCACCTCAGCCAATATCTTCACCTCTCACTCTCCCCACTCTTCCTCTCTCTCAGCTAATATCTTCACTCTCACCTCTCACACGTCACCACCACCTCACCTCATCTTCACTCTCTCACCTCTCACGTCACCACCACCTCACCTCAGCCATATTCTTCACTCTCTCTCACTCTCACGTCCACCTCTCTCTCCAGCTAATATTCCTCTCTCTCACTCTCTCACGTCACTCACTCCACCCCACTCAGCCTCATTCTCACTCTCACCCCACTCCACTCTCACTCAGCACATTTCACTCTCTCACTCTCACGTCACCACTCACTCTTCAGCTATATCTTCACTCTCTCTCCTCACTCTCACCTCTCTCAGCTAATATCTTCACCTCTCACTCTCTCACTTCACTCCTCTCTCTAGCTAATCATCTTCACTCTCTCACCTCTCACTCAACTCCCCCAGCCACATTCTCTCTCACTTCCACCTCTCTCTCAGCCAACATTCTCTACTCTCACTTCACTCTCTCTCTCTCCAGCTAATATCTTCCACTCTCTCACTCTCTCTCTCTCATAATTCTTCTCTCACCACTCTCTCAGCTAATATCTTCACCTCTCACGTCACTCACCACCCCCACTCTCAGCCAATATCTTCACCTCTCACGTCACCCTCCACACTCTCAGCTAATATCTTCACCTCACCTCCTTCTCACCCCAAGCACATCTCACCTCTCTCACCTCACGTCACTCACTCACCTCACCTCAGCTAATATCTTCACCTCTCTCACTCTCTCACGTCACTCACTCACCCCACCTCACAACATCTTCACTTCCCCACCTCTCACTTCACCTCCTCCTTCAGCCACACCTCACCTCTAGTCACCACCACGTCACTCAGCCAATATCTCACCTCCTACCTCTCACGTCACTCACCACGTCACTCTCAGCCACATCTTCACTCTCCTCACTCACCTCTCAGCTTTCACATTCACCCCTCTCTCCACTCTCTCTCTCTCTCTAGCTAATAATCCTACCTCTCTCTGAATTCTCTCTCTCTCTCTCTCTCCCTAGCTAATATCTTCACTCTCTCTTCTCTCTTCTCCTCTCTCTCCTCAGCTAATAACTTCACTCTCTCACTCTCTCTCTCTCACACAACTTCACTCCTCTCACTCTCTCTCTCTCTCACTCTCTCTAGCTAATTCTTCACCTCTCTCTCACCTCACTTCACTCCCCTCTCTCAGCCAATATCTTCACTCTCTCTCACCTCTCACTTCACTCTCTCTCTCTAGCCATCTTCACCTCTCACGTCACCACCTCACGTCACCTCAGCTAATATCTTCACTCCTCTCACTCTCTCTCACCTCTCACGTCACCTCAAGCCAATATCTTATTCCCTCTCACTCTCACGTCACCACTCTCAGCCAAATCTTCACCTCTCACCACCCACCTCTAGCTAACATTCCTTCACCTCTCACTCTCTCACGTCCTCAGCTAATATCTTCACTCTCCTCACTCTCTCACGTCACTCACTCTCCTCAGCTAATATCTTCACCTCTCACCACCACCTCAGCTAATATCTTCACTCTCTCTCACCTCTCTCACGTCACCTCAGCCAATATCTTCACTCTCCTCACTCTCACGTCACTCACCCTCTCCTCAGCTAATATCTTCACCGTCACTCACCCACCCCACTCTCAGCTAATATCTTCACTCTCTCTCACTCTCACGTCACTCACCCCCCACCTCAGCTAATATCTTCACTCTCCCCACCCACTCACCCCACCTCAGCTAATATCTTCACTCTCTTCACCTCTCACGTCACCACTCACCCCCACCTCAGCTAATATCTTCACTCTTCACTTCACGTCACTCACTCCACCTCTCTCAGCTAATATCTTCACTCTCTCACGTCACCACTCCACCTCTCTCTCAGCTACATCTTCACTCTCTCACTCTCTCAAGTCACTCACTCACCTCACCTCAGCTAATATCTTCACTCTCTCACTCTCTCACGTCACTCACCACCTCACTCAGCTAATATCTTCACTCTCTCACCTCTCACGTCACCACCACCCTCACTCTCAGCCAATATCTTCACTCTCTCACCTCTCACGTCACTCACCCACCTCACTCTCAGCTAATATCTTCACTCTCTCTACCTCTCTCACGTCACCACCTACCGCCACTCTCAGCTAATATCTTCACTTCTCACTCTCACGTCACTCACTCACCTCACTCTCAGCTAATATCTTCATTTCTCACTCTTACTCATCACTCCTCCCTCTATAGCAATCCTTTATTCTCACAGATTTTAAAGGATTACAAATACAACCTTCAGATTATAGAGGAAGCCGGGTTCAGATTTCAGGCTACTGTATTCAGATTTCAGAATAAATAAACTGGTAAGTTCATTTTGTATCTGTATTTCTATATAAATAAACAAATTCATTTAAATGTCATCATGGTGTAGGTGCAAATACTCTCTCTCTCTCTCTCTCACTCTCTCTACGACTACAAGGACTCAAGTCACGGCCGAGGACTTGACACATGCCTCACCTGTCACGGCTTGACATGACAGCCCACGGCCATCATCCTCCCTTCAATTTGCATACGAAAGCAACGAGTTTGTCTAGTTAGGAAGGTGTGTATTAGTGGCTGCATTGCATAGTGTGTATATAAAGTATTGTACTGGGATGTGTGTGTGTGTGTGTGTGTGTGTGTGTGTGTGTGTGTGTGCTCATATATAGGTTTGATGTCGACACGTACAAATGTCGACACAGTGTACGTCATCGTGTACACACTGTGACACCTCTGCTTATCCACGAACATATTTACACATGTCGGACATATATTCATAAAAAAGAGGTATGCATGTATGTATGTATGTATGTATGTATGTATGTATGTATGTATGTATGTGTGTGTATGTGCACATAGATTTTATATACGAGAGGCCGGAATCTGTGTACACATACCAATAGATCCAACATCTGTGTACGTGACAGACAGACAGACAGACAGAGAGACAGACAGACAGACAGACAGACAGACTTTCACGTCCACCTTTTAGTTATGAGACGATGCTATGGTATATCTACTGTGTGTGTGTGTTTACAGCGGGGTGGGGGGGGCACATGGGGTGGAAGAGTGGGTGGGGTACAGCGGGGGTGGGGGGTACAAGCGGGGTGGGGGTACAGCGGGTGGGGGGTGAAAGGGGTGGGGGTACAGCGGGGTGGGGGGTAAGTGGGGTGGGGGGTACAGCGGGTGGGGGGTACAGGGGTGGGGGTACAGCAAGTGGGGTACAGCGGGGTGGGGGTACAGCAGGTGGGGGTACACAGGGTGGTGGTACAGGGTGGGTACAGCAGGTGGGGGTACAGCGGGGTGGGGGACAGCAGGTGGGGGACAGCAGGCACAGCGGGGGCAACAGCAGGGGCACAGGAGGGGTGGGGCACAGCGAGGGGGTGGGGGGCAACAGCGGGTGGGGGCAACAGCGGGTGGGCACAGCAGGGGTGGGGATGGCACAGCAAGGGGTGGGGGGGCACAGGGTACAGGGCACAGGGTGGGGGGTACTGAGTGGGGCAAACAGGGGGTACAGCGGGTGGTGGTCACAGCTGGGTGGGGTACAGCAGGTTGGGGTACAAGGGGGTGGGGGTACAGTGGTACAGCGGGTGGGGTACAGCGGGTGGGGTACAGCAGGGGGGGTGGGTGGGGTACAGGGGTGGGGACAGCGGGGTGGGGGCCGGGGTGGGGTACAGCGTGTGGGCAACAGTGGGTGGGGGTACAGCAGGGTGGGGCACAGCGGTGGGGGAACAGGGCGGGGGCAACAGGGGTGGGGCAAGGAAAGGGGTGGGGTACAGCGGGTACAGCGGGGTGGGGGCAGGGTGGGGGGACAGGGGTAGCAAAGAGGGGTGGGGGCAATGGGGGTGGGAAGGTACAGCGGGTGGGGGGACAAGAGGGGAGGGCAGAAAGGGGTGGGACAGGGGTGGGGCAGTGGGCGGGGTACAGAGGGGTGGGGGTACTGATGGGGGGGTACAGCGGGGCACAGGGTGGGGTGCCAGGGTGGGGTACAGGGGTGGGACAGCGGGTGGGGCAGCAGGTGGGGGCAGCGGGGTGGGGCACAGCAGGGTGGGGTACAGCAGGGAAGTGGGCGGGCCAAGAGGGTGGGAGTACAGCAGGGTGGTGTACAGCAGGGTGGGGGTACAGGGTGGGTACAGCAGGGTGGGGTACAGAGTGGGTGGGGTACAGCAGGGTGGGGGTACAGCAGGGTGGGGGTACAGCAGAGGGGTACAGCGGGGTGGGGTGCAGCAGGGTACAGCAGGGTGGGTACAGCAGGGTGGGGCCAGCAGGGTGGGGGGTACAGCAGGTGGGTACAGCAGAGGGTGTACAGCAAGAGGGTACAGTGGTGTTGTAACTCCCTGTACCTGATGTTTCGCTTGTTTACATTCTGTTAGCGGAGTGATGTGTGTGTGTGTGTGTGTGTGTGTGTGTGTGTGTGTATGTATGTATGTAGAGGAAGGAATGAGAGATGGCTGGAGGTGGTCGCAAGTCTGTCACTAGCAGTGGAGGGAAGGAGGGAGGGAAGAAAGGAGGGAAAGTCAGAGGTGGAGGGAGGAAGGAGGGAAGGAAGGAGTAAGAGATGGAGGGAGGAATCAGGAGAGAGGAGGAGTCTGAGGAATCCACAGCCTTGGTCCTGGAGGGAGGGATTCGCCCAGTATTGGATTTTCGCCAGTGGAGGGGCGGCTGGCACGTGTCAGTGTGTCTGTCTGCATGCTGGTAGCCCTGCATACAACACTTACCTACAGGCTCTCTCTCTCTCTCTCTCTCTCTCTTCACATGTAAGACGTAGACGATCACTAAGAACGCCAGTGCGGGCAGACAGAAGCCAGGGAGGGAGGGGTGAGTTTGTCTGGCGCGGTCCATGAGAGTGTAGACGTGGTGGAGGAAAGAGAAAGAAAGGAGGAGGAAAGGAGAAAAGAAACAGCGGCAAGAGGTGAAAGAAGGTGGGAACATCAAGGAAGGAGGAGAAAGAAGGAAGGAAGAAAGAAGGAAGAGGGAAGAAGGAAGAAAGAAGGAATGGGGTGATAGCCAGGTCCAGCTCTGTACTACATAATGTTTTAGAGCACTGAGCTGCATCGACCACTGTCCTCACGTGTTGTAAGTGTACCCCCGACCCTCAGGATTAGAGGTTAGGTTATGAGGTCATTAACACTATGACCCTAACCTAACCTAACCTAACATAACCCCTCGGACCTCTCAGGACAAGGGGATAGGTTAGAGGAGGTTAACACTATGACCTTAACCCAACCAACCTAACCTTTCCTATCTTAACTTAAACCTTCCTTCTAACCTAACCTAAATCTAACCTTCTTTTCCTCTCTTAATCCAAATCTAACCTAACCTAACCTTTCCTCTCTTAACCTAACCTAACCTTTAAGCACAACTGAGGGTTTGGGCGAGGAGGAGAACTTGGCGGTTTCTTTAATTAGCGTTCAAGTGTTTTTTTTATTTCCTCCCAGGAGTATATATATATGTGCTGCAGTTGGCGGGTTCTTAATTTGGAGGCAATTCTTCATTTCCCCACCCCGAAGATACTGTGCGTGCAGATGTGTGAGGGGGAGGGGAGTCGGGTAAGAGGAGGGGAGAGGATGGAGGGAAGGATAGGGAGGGAAAGGAGGAGGGGAGGGAGGTGACGTAGGAAGAATATGAGATAGGGAGGGGAGAAAATGGGATGGCGAGAAGAGGGAAAGGGGAGGGTGAGGGCGGGTGAGGGTAGGGCTTTAAATAGCATGCAAGACCCCCTCACACACGTCGATATACCTGGCATGCTTGGTGAAATCAAGAGGAAGAAAAGGAAATTTCTATCTCTTTTTAGGGCAGAGAGAGAGAGAGAGAGAGAGAGAGAGAGAGAGAGAGAGAGAGAGAGAGAGAGAGAGAGAGAGAGAGAGAGAGGCTTAATCAAAACATCACAGGCAGGAGAAAAAAATATATATTCGTCTGACGCAAATTCTATACAGATATCATCATAGGTTGAGAGAGTTCGCCAGGCGTTGCTCATCACTGGTGCTGGCGGCGCACAGTGGAGGTGGGTGAGGAGAGGGAACGGAGAGGTGAGGGGAGAGGGTGGATGGACTACAAAAATTATATCCCAGTTTAAATATTTGCAATGGAGTAAATGGTCCCTATTGTAGTCGATAAACAGGTCATATGTATTGTAGGGTTGTGGTTGTTGTTGTTATTGTGGTTGATGTCATTGTGGTTGATGTTATTGTGGTTGTTGATTCTTTGGTTGTTTGTGGTTGATGTTGTTATTGTGGTTGATGTTATGTGGTATTGTGATTCTGGTTGTTGTTGTTATTAGGGTTGATGTTGTTATTGTGGTTGATGTTATTGTGGTTATTGTGATTCTGGTGTGTTGTTATTTGTTGTTGTTAATGTGTAGGTTGTTGTGTGATTGTGGTTGATAAAACTGATAGCCCTGTCAATATTAACTTAGTGATGTCATCATTAGTCTTATTATTACTAAGCCATTTCCAGTTTAGTTTATTAGTAGTACTGTGAATACGAGTGAAATATTTAACAACAACAACAACAACAACAACAACAACAAACAAATAGCAACAACAACAACAACAACAAATAATAATAATAATAATAATAATAATAATAATAATAATAGCAACAAAACAATAATAATAACATCAACAAAATAAAAACAAAACAACAACAACAACAACAACAACAACAACAAAAACAACAACAACAACAACAACAATAATAATCATAATAATAATAGCAAATAAAAAACAATAATAATAACATCAACAAAAAATAAAACAAAAACAACAACAACAACAACAAATAACAACAACAAAAACAACAAATAAACAACAACAATAATAATAAATAATAATAATAATAATAATAATAATAGCAACAAAACAATAATAATAACATCAACAAAATAATAACAACGACAGCACCACAAGACCAGGACGCGATCAGTTACACAGGAGATAACCAGCATTACATCACATCAGTAGTCAACAGCAGTGGTTGATAATACGACATGAGTGTGTAGTGATGTACATACACACACACACACACACACACACACACACACACACACACACACACACACACACACACACACACACACACACACACACACACACACACACACACACACACACACACACACACACACACACACACACACACACACATTAATATCGTTTTATCACCATTAATTATTTCTCACAGTAACTCTTTACCATCAAGAGACTTGCTTAAAACACTAACATGTTCCTGGACAGGTGAGAGAGAGAGAGAGAGAGAGAGAGAGAGAGAGAGAGAGAGAGAGAGAGAGAGAGAGAGAGGAGAGAGAGAGAGAGAGAGAGAGAGAGAGAGAGAGAGACCACAACACAACAGCAAATGATAACATACACAGCAGAACAGGGTACACAACAGCAGACAACGGACAGCAAACAACAGTCATATCAGAATATTCAAAACAGCACAGATCAGCAGACAAGAGACACAGCAGACACAGCAGACAACAGCAGGAGGGTGGACAGAGTATGTCGTACTCCCAAGAATAATGTGACAGAGAAATCTATATTACTAAGGTCTGCTGCAGGCTCTTACACCCTTATTACTACACCCAGGCTACACCCGCACTACACACTATATCTACTACCAGTGGGTGTGGCGTGGGTGTAGTGGATGAAGGTGTGGCGTGGGTGTAGTGGATGAAGGTGTGGCGTGGGTGTAGTGGATGAAGGTGTGGCGTGGGTGAAGGTGTGGCGTGGGTGTAGTGGATGAAGGTGTGGCGTGGGTGAAGGTGTGGCGTGGGTGTAGTGGATGAAGGTGTGGCGTGGGTGTGTAGTTGGGTGTGTAGTGTCTGTGTGTAGTATAGGTGTAGACTGTAGTGGGTATAGAGGCTCACTACACCCACCACTGCCTTTAAGTAAACCCAAGCGAGTGTGTGTGTGTGTGTGTGTGTGTGTGTGTATAGATCATCATCCTAAGGAAAACCCGGACAGGTGTGTAAGGGAACAGTTTACCTGTATACCTGCCCTAACCAGGTGTGTGGTAACAATAGGTAGGTGACAATACCGGACACCCCCACCCCCACTACAGTCGAGTTTATTGGCACTTGGCACTGGCATACTGTAATGGTGTTATAGTGACAGCCTCCACTCACTATACCGAGGGTTGATGATGGTGACAGAGAGGAAGAGTGAGAGGTGAGGGAGTTGGAGTGAGGGGTGAGGGAGGTGGAGTGAGGGGTGAGAGGTGAGGGAGGTGGGGTAGGTGGAGTGAGGGGTGAGAGGTGAGGGAGGTGGGTGGGGTGAGGCAGGGGTGGTGAGGGTGAGGCAAGGTGGGGTGGGGGTGGTGAGGGGTGAGGCAGGAAGCAGCAGGGGTTCAAACAGCAGGTTTATCCACTTTGAAATGAGATCCGTCACGCTTAGCCCTTCTCTTCCCTTCTACATCCTCCCCCTCTTTCAACTCCTCCTCCCCCTCCTCTTCTTCCTCCTACTCTTCCTCCTCTTTTACTTCTCCCACCACCTTCTCCTCCCTGCCCTCTTTCCCTCTCCCTCCTCCTCCCTTCCTTCAATCATCACCACATCCTCTCTATAGGGGGAAAGAGACTCCACTAATACACACTAAGTATTTAAGAGGATATAACACTTCACCCAGAAACATACACGGTAATTCATACTCTGGCAAACTTGAAATACATTACAGTTGTTGGTGACGTGTTGGAGGAGGAGGAGGAGGAGGAGGAAGGTTAAGAGAGGTGTACAGGTAAGTTAGTCGCACCTTGTAACCAAAATACAACCTTCACCAACTCTCTCTCTCTCTCTCTCTCTCTCTCTCTCTCTCTCTCTCTCTCTCTCTCTCTCTCTCTCTCTCACCAAGTTATCAGCCAAGATGGTGTGTCAATAGGGTACCTTAATGAGATAAGAGAGAGAGCTTCTATCACTTCGATCATTACGAGGAGGAGGAAGAAGATGACGTCTTTGATGTGAGGTGTGGTACTGGTGGAGCAGGGTCATGGGGTGCATATTCTTCCCCCCTCTACCCTCCCCCTCCTCCTTCAACCCTACCCTCCACCATCACCCTCCCTACTACCCCTCCTCCTTCAACCCTACCCTCCACCATCACCTCTTCCCCACTACCCCTTCCTCAACCCTCCTACCACCCTCCTCCCTCACCCCCTACCCTCCACCATTACCTCCTCCCCCACTACCCCTCCTCTCTCACCCCTCCTCTACCACCTCCTCCTTCACCCCTACCCTCCCTCACCCCCCTAAACGTCTAATTTCAGTATTTGTCTTAAACTAAAAGTATATTAAGAGAACCTATTCAGTTTTTATGTATTATTCCCGTCAGTGTTGCCAGACAGACAGACACACTTACGTCACCGTGGTAGTCTAAGGATCTGGTAACACTGCCTTCCTCTCCCTCACTCAGCTTACCTGTAACAAACGGGAAAGAAAAACATATTAGTTTTATTTATTACTGACCTGCCGTCGACCTTAAAGAACTAATGTATGTAAAGAGAATACCTTTTAGTGTAATGACTGTTCACCTCTTGCTCAATGTTATAATTAATTACCTAAAGCACACCTATAGAAAATACTTGTTAGTAGAATGAGCAACGTGTGTGTGTCGTGAGTCATACTTGATGGGGGTCACTTCGTCTGACCCCCATCACACTTGACCCGCTGCCCCTCACCCCCCCCCACACACACACTGTCTTTCATCCTGGTGACAAAATTCACTACTTACATTAACAAAATAAATCGCTGATGAAGATAATAATAAAGTCCTTTTCACGGTGGTAAACAACAACAACCACCACTACTACCACCACTACAACTATTATGTAATCAGTTATACATATCAATGCCAACCAGCTGTAGCCAATCAACAACCAGCCTGTGCACCAATCAACAACCAGCCTGTGCACCAATCAACAACCAGCCTGTGCACCAATCAACAACCAGCCTGTGCACCAATCCCACAATGCAGCATCTTGCAGCATGTGGCCACAATTAGCGAGGAGTAAACATAAGTGGTGGTGTCGAGTGAGTCATTTGATGGGGCCATGGCCACGTCAACAAGTTGCAATAATCATGTGACCTGACCACCTGACTTGATGTATCATATCACCAGCAGCAGGAAGGTTAACATGAGCTGTGCTGGTTTGAGATGATAACTGACATGATATGATGAGCTGCTATCTTGGGAGGAGGAGGAGGAGGAGGAGGAGGAGGAGGGGCAATCACCGTGCACTGTTATAATGACTCAACAACAACAACAACAACAACAACAACTACTACTACTATTATTACTACTACCACCATTACCAGTTAAGTAATGAACTACCACCATCCTTAAGCAAACCGATTCCACCACACTGACCTTCAACTACCACCACCTCACCACACCACACTCACCTTGTTTATAGATCAACTCAATTATTTTTCCTCTAGCCATCAGTAATAACAAACCTCTATACACTCCATCACCTATCTTAGTTAATTAATTAAGTCTTTCCCATACTTGTAATTAATGGTCTATATAATTATCAAACACAAACTTTTACCATATTCTTTTAAGTTTTTCAAAGCCACTACTAACATTACCCTCTCTTACTACCACTACTACCACCACTACCACCATTCACCACCACAATAGTAAACTGGGTCACATTACCTGTATTTGTCACACCTGGTCACGGCTGATGGTCACGTGAGTCAAAACATGAATGAGATCCATTACCTTACCTGATCTCTCTCTCTCTCTCTCTCTCTCTCTCTCTCTCTCATGCATACATTAACGCGCACACACACACACACACATGTACGTACTTGCAATGTAATTAATAAAATTAATGAGAGGGAGACAGAGAGAGTGTGTGTGTGTGTGTGTGTGTGTGTGTGTGTGTGTGTGTGTGAGAGAGAGAGAGAGAGAGAGAGAGAGAGAGAGAGAGAGAGAGAGAGAGAGAGACTGCACCACCAACAACAAAACTAACACCAATAATAATAACAACAACACCCAAAGACTAACAACACCACTACTAACAACGACAAAAACAGCCGGCACACACCTACACAGCCACGGTCGACTCGTTCACTGGTGGCCGACATCACCACCAGCAGGAGAAAGTAACTCTCACTTCTCTACCACATAACACACACCACCTCTACCATCCCCCTACCCCCCCCACCCACCACCTCTATCCTCCCCACCATCTAAATAATCTCTATGTTACTTTCAATTAATTTAGAAACCAACTTTTAATGTAAAGAGTTATTTTTATACTTTCTCCATCATTAACATCTAAGTTAATCTCTCTCCCTTATCAACATCTAAGTAATCTTTCATGTTATCTTTACGTTATCTATAAGAAGTCTTAAATGTAATCTAATGGGTTATCCTTAAATAAACAATAACATGTTAAGTATCTTTTATATGATATGAGCATTACGTGAATTACCAATTAGCGCCAGGGGCAGTATGAACTACAGGAGGAGGAGGAGGAGTGGAAATCTAAGGGTGTTCAAGGCGATGGTCTCTTGGTGGGGGGAGGGGTCAGGCAGGGTGTATGGGGGGGTCAGGGAAGCTCTCTGGGGGAGTGTACTAAGGGGGTGTCCAGCGATATTAGAAAATCATTTGAAGACCAACAGCCCGGCCCTTAGCACCCCAACCCCCAGCCTCCAAGCCCTCAGCACCCCAGCCCTCAGCACCCCAGCCCTCAGCACCCCAGCCCTCAGCACGCATTGGTATGTCACTGCTATCAACAAGGACACACTCCACCCATCTGCCCACGACGGCAACACCCTTAAATAATTTCCAGCTACACGCCCGAGTCTGGAACACCATCCAGGCAAGATCCCCAAGACCCGCTGAGTGACACGAGAAGACTGTCACAGCTTCCAGGACTTGAAGAACGACTAAAGAGCTTCAAATACACAGCAGGTAAGTCCCACGTCCTTAAGAAGTAAGTGTTCAAGGTGTTATAGAAGGAAGTCTGGAACTCTTTCAAGGTAACTCTTCCAGGGCCTTGAAGATCGACAACAAAGCCTGGAACATCCTTTAAGACGAGTTCAAGGACCCGGTGAAATAATGGAGGGATCTGGAACAACCTTCTGGTAAGACCGGTGACTTTTGGAGACTGTGAGACCCAAGAAAAGGTTCCAGCATCCGGAAAATATATCAAGGAGGCTGGAAAGAACCCCCAGACACGTTCCGGGATCCGACAAACCGATCAATCATGACAAACCGAGCAATCCGACTGTTAGCACCCCCAGACACGTTCCAGGAGCCTACAAACTGACTAATCAGATGGTCAGAACCCCCCCAGACACATTCCAGGATCCTATAAACTGGCCAATCAGACTATCAGAACGTCCCACACAGGTTCCAAGATCCCCCGCCAGCTGAGTCAGGAGGCTGAAACAGGGACACAGACTCAATCCCATCACAGCCAAGGTGAAGACTCTGATTCAGCAGGTACAGGGAGGGAGGGAGGGAGGGAGGGAGGGAGGGAGGAGGATCACAATAGTAACCTTGACAATATCCACGTTCACCAAATTACCTGGTATTTTCAGTCAAGGTGTTGTGTGTCGCAGCTTTTGTTCAGGTGCAGTGAAAGAGAGAGAGAGGGAAAGAGAGGCTGTGAAAGCAAGAGAGTGGATGTAAAAGAAAGTGAGGTTGAGAAAGAAAGAGAGAGAGAAAGAGAGAGCCAGCCAGTCAGCCTTGTTACGTGCAGTTGTACTCAAATTCATGAACAGGAATCTCTCTCTCTCTCTCTCTCTCTCTCTCTCTCTCTCTCTCTCTCTCTCTCTCTCTCAACACCAAACATGCTAAAAAATGTTAAGTCTCGTCAGCTAAACTTTCTCCTTCCTGGTAATGCATTTAACACGTGTCTGTTTCTCTGGTTCACCCACAAATACACAACAACAAATAAACACCTTTTACCTGGGGTGTCACTATGAAATATGATGTACAGTGAACAAATATATGAAGGTAATGTGCAAGTATGATGATGATGATGATGATGATGTTGTAGTCATCATTTCAGGTATTGTATATTGTGAAGTTGTATTGTGTTGTTGTGGAGGTGTTGTGTTAGGTGTGGTGGAGTTGTTGTTGTTGTTAAAGGTGTAATGACTCGCCTCAGGTGTCCACTGGAGTCATTAACCTGCATTATCAAACAGGACTGACCTTACACCGTCCAGGAGAGAGAGAGAGAGAGAGAGAGAGAGAGAGAGAGAGAGAGAGAGAGAGAGAGAGAGAGAGAGAGAGAGAGAGAGAGACCGTACGTGAAAGTTGGAAGACTTAAAAGGAAAAGCTGTGTGCTGGGTGGTGTATCTCGATCACTGATGCATATCCACACCTAACACCCACACCCACTCTCTCACACCCACCCACACCCACTCACACTCACACCAACTCTCTCACACCCACCCACACCCACTCACACACACCCACACCCACCCACACACCCACCCTCACACACACCCACACTCTTCCACACGTCAAGTCAGAGAGGGCGGGACATTGCGACAGGTATAAGTAATAAAGAGTGAATATAACTCAAGTCAAGGACGGGGTAATATATAACAGGTGTAGTAAATATTTGTACAGGTAAAGTTGGCACCTCGGGCAGGTCATATATCTATCACCAGGAGTGCCAGTGCCAGTTAAAGAGGTCATTAACGGATGAAGGGGTGTCAGAGATGGCATTGTGTACACAACACACACACACACACACACACACACACACACACACACACACACACACACGCACGCACGCACGCACGCACGCACGCACGCACGCACGCGCACGCACACACACACACACACACACACACACACACACACACACACACACACACACATGCCACACACACACACACACACACACACACACAACACACACACACACACACACACACACACACACACACACACACACACACACGCACGCACGCACGCACGCACGCACGCACGCACGCACTTTATTTACACGCCCTAGAAACACTCGCCACACTCAACCAACACACTTACACACCTGTCAACATGAGGGACGCGATTATGCACACACCTTACAACCGCTTCAGGTGTGCACACTAACGACCGCCAGTGCTGGGTTAGGTTAAGTTATGAAATCACTTCGAAGTACACAGAGTTAAAGTGACCACCCCCCACCACCCCATAAAGAGAGAGAGAGACAAGAAAGGCCTCAACACCACACTCATCACCACACAGGTGAGACAAAGCCATATCCACACACCACCACCCACACACGAATACCATCACCACCAGCACTATCACCACCACCACATTAATACCACCACAACACCACTACAACACCATCACCACCAGCACTATCACCATCCTCACATTAACACCACCACAACACCACTACAACACCATCACCACCACCACAACACCACTACAACACCATCACCACCATTACTAACACCTCCAACATATACCACTAACACCACCATCACCAACACGTACATAATGTGTGGTTAAGAGTCTAACAGGTGTATGTACTGTTAACAGGTGTATGTACTGTTAACAGGTTTATTTACTATTAACAGGTGTATCGCTAAATTAACAGTTGTATAGCTAATTTAACAGGTGTATAGCTAAATTAACAGGTCTATGAAGTAATATAAAGTGTGCTCTGACAGGTGTAAAGAGATAACAGGTATATAAAGCAAACAGGTGGATGCATAATCATCACAGGTGTGTCTATGTGTGTGTGTGTAATACGTTCAGAAAAAACCATTAGGTTCACACATGATGAGGTTAGGTTCACACACACACACACACACACACACACACACACACACACACACACACACACACACACACTCCTAAATTCATCGTAGTGGTCACACCTGTTCATGTCCGCCTCTCAAGGTTGACACAATAATATATATATATCTTAGGTTCTTTATGAAGATATTGAATGTTAGGGTAGGGTAGGTTAAGTTAGGGTAGGGTAGGTTAAGTTAGGGTAGGTTGCTAGGTAGGTAGGTTGCTAGGTAGTGAGGCAGGTTAGGTAGGGTAGGGTAGGGTAGGGTTAAGGGTAGGTAGGTTGTAGGTAGGAGGTAGGTTGCTAGGGTAGGGGTAGGTAGGTTGGGTAGGTAGGTAGGGTGTTGAGGTAGGTAGGAGGTTGTTAGGTAGGTAGGTTAAGTTTCTATTCAACGAGATTGTCTAAAGGGAAAGCGAGGGACTTTTCCTTATAAGAGAGTATGAAAGTCTTCCCCACTTTCCTCCCTCCCTCCATATTTACCCTCCTCTCTGTTTCCTCCTCCTTGCCTCCTTCCTTCTCTCTCTTCCTCTTCTCCCTCCTCCCTTCTTTCTTCCTCCTCCCTTCCTTCCTTCTTCTCTCCTCCCCTTCCTTCTTCTTCCTCTCCCTCCTTTTCTCTCTTCTCTCTCACCTCTTCTCCTCTTTCTCCCTTAGCAGCAGGTACAGCCTTACACAGCGGCCATACGGACCAAGGGACAACACATTAACACACACACACACACACACACACACACACACACACACACAAACACACACACAAACACACACACACACACACAACCTGTTACACCCACAACCTCTAAACAAGGAAGTGTCTAAGTCCTACAGTAAAACAAACAACAACAGAGAGAGAGAGAGAGAGAGAGAGAGAGAGAGAGAGAGAGAGAGAGAGAGAGAGACCATAAACATACAGGTATAATACAGTTGTTTATGTCGCCTCTTCCATTAGCGACTTATTGATCAACACTTAAGTCACCTTCACCGGAATGGTCGGATTGTGTGACTCAAGCTGGCAGTTCAGACATACTAACCGAACTTAACCTAAATTAAACTTAACTAAACTTAACCTAAATTAAACCTAACTAAACTTAACCTAACCTAAACCTAACCTAACTTAACCTAAATTAAACTTAACTAAACTTAACCTAAATTAAACCTAACTAAACTTAACCTAAATTAAACCTAACTAAACTTAACCTAACCTAATATATATACACACACAAGCTTAACTACAGTACAATCTATTAAAACTCCAAATTTGTATATATATATATAATTTAGTGTTCAGACGCATAAATATTCTTAACTATAATCTATACTGACTCGGGCGGTGAATATACCTATATAATAAGAAATTCCTGATGTTTTGTGTGTGTGTGTGTGTGTGTGTGTGTGTGTGTGTGTGTGTGTGTGTGTGTGGTCGTGTGCGTGTGTGTGTGTGTGTGTGTCTGTGTGCGTGTGTGTGTGTGTGTATGTGTGTGTCTGTGTGTATGTGTGTGTGTGTGAGTGTGTGTGAGTGTGAGTGTGTGTGTGTGTGTGTGTGTTTGTGTGAGTGTGTGTGTGTGTGTGTGTGTGTCTGTGTGTATGTGTGTGTGTGCGTGTGTGAGTGTGTGTGAGTGTGTGCGTGTGTGTTCGTGTGCGTGTGTGTGTGTGTGTGTGTGTCTGGTGTGTGTGTTTGTCCTTGCCGTTGTTGACCCCGGGTAGGACTCACACTGTTTGTAGAGTTGACACAAGATGGTGTTACATTATTTTCCTGTGTCATTTTATCAGCTTACCAGAGTTATCATGGCCCCGTGTCCGACCAACTGAAGACGGCACTGAGTTGTTGTGGTCAAGTGGCGGTGACTCGTGGCCTAAATCCTCATATTATCTCTCTCCACATTTAGATTCCAGGTTTACTTTATCGTTGTTGTTGTGAGTCGGCTGGTGTGTGAGTCAGCTGGTGTGCTAGTTTGTTGGTGTGTGAGTCAGCTGGTGTGTGAGTCGGTTGGTGTGTGGAGTCAGCTGGTGTGTGAGTCGCTGGTGTGTGAGTCAGCTGGTGTGCTAGTCGGCTGGTGTGAGTCAGCTGGTGTGCTAGTCGGTTGGGTGTAGTCAGCTGGTGTGCAGTCGGTTGGTGTGAGTCAGCTGGGTGCTAGTCGGCTGGTGTGAGTCAGCTCAGGCTTCCCACCTCTGTCACCACGAGCCAGTTTATTAAGGTTTTGTGCACACGTTTTGTTACGCGTCATGGTGCAAGGTTGTGTTAAGAGGAGGGGAGAGAGGGAGGGGAGAGAGGGAGGGGGAGGAGGGGGAGAGAGGGAGGGAGAGAGGAGGGAGAGAGGGAGAGAGGAGGGGAGAGAGAGAGAGAGGAGAGAGAGAGAGAGAGAGAGAGAGAGCTGCGTCGCACATGGTAAAGTGCTGGGCGTGTCTCTTGGTTATAACATATGGCAAGTTATGACATGTTTGCTGGACTGTATCAACAAACAGCTGCCTATACATCTTGTGTGTGTGTGTGTGTGTGTGTGTGTGTGTAACTCCTTCACCAGGTCAGGTTTATATAAGAAAAAGTAATTTCGCCTCTAATCATCAATAATAATACACCGGTCAAAACAGGTCCAGCCACGTGTCGCTATGTATGTTAAACGTCTAATACAACTCTCAGAAGGAATTAGGTCTCAGAGCCTAACCTATACACTTATAAAGGTATTTACTGTGTTGTTGGCTTTATATTGAGACAGTGAGGTGGAAGCAAGCGGGGAGGACTGTTGAGAGACACACATTAGTGGGAGAGATGCCAGGATGCTGTCACCCTCAGTCATTACAGCTGAAGGGAGTACTGTGCAGCGAGTGAGGAGGATATCTGTTAAGTGATGGGCGACACTCAACACAAACAGACACACATGGAGGAGGTACCGGCCCTCACCTCACACACGTCCATGTTGGTACACTTATCTCGATATAACTGAACAGGAGGCAGTATTGACGGTACATCACCTGGCCATGGTACAGTTACAGTAATCTGTCTACCGTTAACACAGAGGCAACAGGAAATCCACATCCGTTACTGTTATTGATCACTCACACTCTTGGTTTGTTTTAGTCTGTTTGGTAGTGAGGATCATGCCGCTGCCCGATGGGGAGGTATGTGAACACCACGCCCGGCCAGCATCAAAGAGTGATAAGTCCCCGTGTTGTGCTGCACCTGCCGGGGGACGCACCATCAGACCAACTGGTGGTACACGAGGCTACAACAGGTGATAAGTCCCTCGTGTTGTGCTGCACCTGCCGGGGACGCACCATCAGACCAACTGGTGGTACACGAGGCCACAACTGGTGATAAGTCCCGTGTTGTGCTGCACCTGCCGGGGACGCACCATCAGACAACTGGTGGTACACGAGGCCACAACAGGTGATAAGTCCCCGTGTTGTGCTGCACCTGCCGGAGGACGCACCATCAGACCAACTGGTGGTACACGAGGCTACAACAGGTGATAAGTCCTCGTTGTGCTGCACTCCGCCGGAGGACGCACCATCAGACCAACTGGTGGTACACGAGGCTATAACAGGTGGTAAGTCCCCTTGTTGTGCTGCACCTGCCGGGGACGCACCATCAGACCAACTGCGGTACACGAAAGCTGGCAACAGGTGGTAAGTCTCGTAAGCAGTTGCACCTGCCGGGGACGCACCATCAGACCAACTGGTGGTACACGAGGCTATAACAGGTGGTAAGTCCGCGGTTGCACCTGCCGGGGACGGCACCATCAGACCAACTGGTGGTACACGAGGCTATTAACAGGTGATAAGTCCCCGTGTTGTGCTGCACCTGCCGGGGATACCATCAGACCAACTGGTGGTACACGAGGCCACAACTGGTGATAGTCCCCGTGGTTGTGCTGCACCTGCCGGGGATTAATTCATCAGACCACAACTGGTGTAGGTACACGAGGCGCAACAGGTGATAAGTCCCTCGTGTTGTGCCACCTGCCGGGGACGCACCATCAGACCAACTGGTGGTACACGAGGCCAACTGGTGATAAGTCCCCGCGGTTGTGCTGCACCTGCCGGGACGCACTATCGCACCAACTGGTGGTACACGCAGGCTATAACAGGTGGTAAGTCCTCGCGGTTGTGCTGCACCTGCCGGGGACGACCATCAGACCAACTGGTGGTACACGCAGGCTACAACAGGTGATAAGTCCCCGTGTTGTGCTGCACCTGCCGGGGACGCACTCATCAGACCAACTGCGGTACACGAGGCTATAACAGGTGATAAGTCTCCGTGTTGTGCTGTACCTGCCGGGACGCACCATCAGACCAACTGGTGGTACACGAGGCTATAACAGGTGATAAGTCCCCGTGGTTGTGCTGCACTCGCCGGGACGACCATCAGACTAATCCGGTGGGTACACGAGGCTATAACAGGTGATAAGTCCTCGTGTTGTGCTGCACCTGCCGGGACGCACCATCAGACCAACTGGTGGCACACGAGGCTATAATATATATCCCCAGCAGCTGCACCTGCCGGGGACGCACTATCAGGTCAGACCAACTGGTGGTTACACGGTGCTACAACAGGTGATAAGTCCCCGTGTTGTGCTGCACCTGCCGGGGACGTGCACCATCAGACCAACTTCGGTGGGTACACGAGGCTAAGCAACAGGTGATAAGTCTTCCGTGTTGTGCTGCACCTGCTGGGGACGCACTATCAGACCAACTGGTGGTACACGCAGGCTACAACAGGTGGTAAGTCCCTCGTTGTGCTGCACCTGCCGGGGACGCACTCCATCAGACCAACTGGTGGTACACGCAGGCTACAAATAACAGGTGATGAAGTCCTGTTGTGCTGCACCTGCCGGGACGCACCATCAGACCAACTGGTGGTACACGCAGGCTATAACAGGTGATAAGTCCCCTCGTTGTGCTGCACCTGCCGGGGACTAATTCATCAGACCCCCAACTGGTGGTACACGAGGCTACAACAGGTGTTAAGTCCTCGTGTTGTGCCAGGTACTCCGCCGGGATCTAATTCATCAGCATCCAACTGGTGGTACACGCAGGCTACAACAGGTGATAAGTCTCCGTGTTGTGCTGCACCTGCCGGGACGCACCATCAGACCAACTGGTGGTACACGCAGGCTACAACAGGTAAAGTCCCCTGTTGTGCTGCACCTGCCGGGGACGCACCTTCATCAGACCAACTGGTAAGCACAGGCTACAACAGGTGATAAGTCCCCGTGGTTGTGCTGCACCTGCCGGGACGACCATCAGACCAACTGGTGGGTGCACGCAGGCTACAACAGGTGATAAGTCCCTCGTGTTGTGCTGCACCTGCCGGGGGACGCACCATATCAGACCAACTGCGGTACACGAGGCTGGGCAACAGGTGGTGGTGCCCCGTGTTGCGCTGCACCTGCCGGGGACGCACCATCAGAACCAACTGGTGGTACACGAGGCTATAACAGGTGATAAAGCCCCAAGCAGCTGCACCTGCCGGGGACGCACCATCAGACCAACTGGTGGTACACGCAGGCTATAACTGGTGATAAGTCCCGTGGTTGTGCTGCACCTGCCGGGGACGCACCATCAGACCACAATCCGGTGGTACACGAGGCCATAACAGGTGATAAGTCCCCGCGGTTGTGCTGCACTCCGCCGGGACACCATCAGACCAACTGCGGTACACGCAGGCTATAACTGGTGATAAGTCCCCGTGTTGTGCTGCACCTGCCGGGGACGCACCATCAGACCAACTGGTGGGTACACACGCAGGCCAGCTGAGGTGATAAGTCCCCTCAGTGAGCAGTTGCAGCACCTGCCGGGGACGCACCATCAGACCAACTGGTGGTACACGAGGCTATAACAGGTGATAAGTCCCCGTGTTGTGCTGCACTCTGCCGGGGACGCACTCATCAGACCAACTGGTGGTACACGAAAAAGGCCAACAGGTGTTAAGTCCCCGTGGTTGCTGCACCTGCCGGGGACGCACTCATCAGACCAACTGGTGGTACACGAGGCTATAACAGGTGATAAGTCCCCGTGGTTAAAGCTGCACCTGCCGGGACGCACCATCAGACCAACTGGTACACGAGGCTGCCAGGCCAGGTGATAAGTCTCCTGCGGTTGTGCTGCACTCCGCCGTGGGGACGCATACCAGACCAACTGGTGTGCTACCAGGTTGGTAACTGGTGATAAGTCCCTCGCGGTTGTGCTGCACTCGCCGGGGACGCACCCATCAGGACAACTGCGGTACACGAGGCTACAACAGGTGGTAAGTCTCCGTGTTGTGCTGCACTCGGCGGGGACGCACCATCAGACCAACTGGTGGTACAGGCATAACTGGTGGAGTAAGTCCCCGCGTTGTGCTGCACCTGCCGGGATTTAATTCATCAGACCAACTGGTGGTACACGAGGCTGCCAACAGGTGATAAGTCCCCTCGTTGTGCTGCACCTGCCGGGGACGCACCATCAGACCAACGGGGTGTACACGAGGCTATAACTGCATAAGTCCCCGTGGTTGCTGCACCTGCCGGGGACGCTAATTCATCAGACCAACTGGTGGTACACGAGGCTGGGCCAGGTGGTAAGTTCCGTGTTAGCTGCACCTGCCGGGACGCACTTATCAGACCTCAACTTTGGTGTGCGCACGAGGCTATAACAGGTGATAAGCCCTTGTTGTGCTGCACTCCGCCGGGGACGCACCATCAGACCAACTGGTGGTACACACGAGGCTACAACAGGTGATAAGTCCCCGCGTTGTGCTGCACCTGCCGGGACGCACTATCAGACCAACTGGTGGGTACACGGTGCTGAACAGGTGATAAGTCCTCGCGGTTGTGCTGCACTCCGCCGGGGACGCACCATCAGACCCAACTGGTGGTACACGAGGCTACAACAGGTGATAAGTCTCCGCGGTTGTGCTGCACTCCGCCGTGGGGACGCACTCATCAGACCAACTGGTGGTACACGAGGCTATAACCGGTGATAAGTCCTGTTGTGCTGCACCTGCCGGGGATTTCACCATCAGACCAACTGGTGTTACCAGGCTATAACAGGTGGTAAAGTCCCCTCGCGGTTGTGCTGCACCTGCCGGGGACGCTAATTCATCAGACGCAACCTGGTGTACACGCAGGTTGGTTAACTGGGTATAAGTCCCTCGGTTGTGCTGCACCTGCCGGTT
Organism: Homarus americanus; assembly: GCF_018991925.1. NCBI lineage: Eukaryota > Metazoa > Arthropoda > Malacostraca > Decapoda > Nephropidae > Homarus > Homarus americanus. The sequence continues at coordinate 2,966,111 of NW_024716951.1, read as the reverse complement.
TCACCATCAGACCAACTGGTGGTACACGGTGCTACAACAGGTGGTAAGTCTCCGTGTTGTGCTGCACCTGCCGGGACGCACTATCAGACCAACTGGTGGTACACGAGGCTATAACAGGTGATAAGTTCCGTGTTGTGCTGCACTCCCATGCCGGGGACGCACCCATCAGACCAACTGGTGGTACACGAGGCTACAACAGGTGATAAGTCCCCGTGTTGTGCTGCACTCCGCCGGGACGCACCATCGTGACCAACTGGTGGTACACGAGGCTATAACAGGTGATAAGTCTCCTGTTGTGCTGCACCTGCCGGGGACGACCATCAGACCACCGGTGGTACACGAGGCTAACAGGTGATAAGTCTCCGTGTTGTGCTGCACCTGCCGGGGACGCACTATCAGACCAACTGGTGGTACACGAGGCTATAACAGGTGATAAGTGCCCCCCGTGTTGTGCTGCACCTGCCGGGGACGCACCATCAGACCAACTGGTGGTACACGCAGGGCTACAACAGGTGGTAAGTCCCCTGTTGTGCTGCACCTGCCGGGGACGCACTCATCAGACCAACTGGTGGTACACGAGGCCATAACAGGCATAAGTCCCCGCAGCAGCTGCACTGCCGGGGACGCACTATCAGACCAACTGGTGGTACACAAGGCTATAACAGGTGATAAGTCTCCTCAGCAGCTGCACCTGCCGGGGACGCACCATCAGACCAACTGGTGGTACACGAGGCTACAACAGGTGATAAGTCCCTCGTGTTGTGCTGCACCTGCCGGGGACGCACCATCAGACCAACTGGTGTACACGAGGCTACAACACAGGTGTTAAGTCCTGTGTTGTGCTGCACCTGCCGGGGACGCACCATCAGACCAACTGGTGGTACACTTCCAGGCTACAACAGGTGATAAGTCCCCGCGGTTGTGCTGCACCTGCCGGGGACGCACCATCAGACCAACTGGTACACGAGGCTGGGCAACAGGTGATAAGTCCCCGTGTTGTGCTGCACTCCAAGCCGGGGACCCACCATCAGACCAACTGGTGGTACACGCAGGCTACAACAGGTGGTAAGTCCCCTCGCGGTTGTGCTGCACCTGTCGGGACGACCATCAGACCCTCAAATTTGGTGGGTAAATACGAGGCTATAACAGGTGGTAAGTCCCCGTGAAGCAGCGTACCTGCCGGGGACGACCATCAGACCAACTGGTGGTACACGAGGTTACAACAGGTGGTAAGTCCCCGTGTTGTGCTGCACCCGCCCAAGACGCACCATCAGACCAACTGGTGGTACACGAGGCTATAACAGGTGATAAGTCCCCTCGCGGTTGTGCTGCACCTGCCGGGACGCACCATCAGACCAACTGGTGGTACACGCAGGCTGCACAACAGGTGGTAAGTCCCGTGGTTGTGCTGCACCTGCCGGGCACGCACCATCAGACCAACTGGTGGTACACAAGGCTACAACAGGTGATAAGTCCCTGTTGTGCTGCACCTGCCGGGACGCTAATTTATCAGACCAACTGGTGGTACACGAGGCTATAACAGGTGATAAGTCCGTGTTGTGCCGCACCTGCCGGGGACGCACCATCAGACCAACTGGTGGTACACGAGGCTACAACAGGTGATAAGTCCCTGTTGTGCCAATCTGCCGGGACCCACCATCAGACCAACTGGTGGTACACGAGGGCTGCCAACAGGTGATAAGTCCCCGTGGTTGTGCTGCACTCTGCCGGGGACGCACTATCAGACCAACTGGTGGTACACGCAGGCTGCCAACAGGTAAGTCCTCGTGTTGTGCTGCACCCGCCGGGACGCACTACCATCAGACCAACTGGTGGTACACGAGGCTATAACAGGTGATAAGTTCCTGTGTTGTGCTGCACCTGCCGGGGACGCACCATCAGGACCAACTGGTGGTACACGCAGGCTGCCAACAGGTGTAAGTCCTCGTGTTGTGCTGCACCTGCCGGGTATCACACCATCAGACCAACTGGTGGTACACAAGGCTACAACAGGTGATAAGTCCCCGTGTTGTGCTGCACCTGCCGGGGACGCACCATCAGACCAACCAGGTACACGAGGCTATAACAGGTGATAAGTCTCCGTGTTGTGCTGCACCTGCCGGGTACGCGACCATCAGACCAACTGGTGGTACACGAGGCTACAACAGGTGGTAGCCCGTGTTGTGCTGCACCTGCCGGGGACGCACTCATCAGACCAACCCCGGTGGGTACACGGAGGGCTGGCTAAACAGGTGATAAGTCCCCGCAGTTGCACCTGCCGGGGACGCACCATCAGGACCAACTGGTGGTACACGAGGCTACAACAGGTGATAAGTCCCGGTGGTTGTGCTGCACCTGCCGGGGACGCACTATCAGACCACAACTGCGGTACACACGAGGGGCTGGCACAGGTGATAAGTCCCCGCGGTTGTGCTGCACCTGCCGGGACGCACCATCGTGACCAACTGGTGGTACACGCAGGCTACAACAGGTGATAAGTCCCCGTGTTGCGCTGCACCTGCCGGGGACGCACCATCAGACCAACTGGTGGCACACGCAGGCCAACAGGTGATAAGTCCCCGGGTTGCGCTGCACCTGCCGGGACGCACTCATCAGACCAATCCGGTGGTACACGAGGCTAGCAAAATTGAGGCGTTAAGTCCCTGTTGTGCTGTACCGTGCCGGGGACGCACCATCAGACCAACTGGTGGTGCCACACGAGGCCAACAGGTGATAAGTCCCCGTGTTGTGTTGCACGCCGTAGTAATGCACCATCAGACCAACTGGTGGTACACGCAGGCTACAACAGGTGGTAAGTCCCCGCGGTTGTGCTGCACCTGCCGGGGACGCACCATCGACCGCCAACTGGTGGTACACGGGCTACAACAGGTGATAAGTCTCCGTGGTTGTGCTGCACCTGCCGGGACGACCATCAGACCAACTGGTGGGTACACGAGGCTACAACAGGTGGTAAGTCCCCGCGGTTGTGCTGCACCTGCCGGGGACGCATCCACGTGACCAACTGGTGGGTACACGAGGCTATAACAGGTGATAAGTCTCCGTGTTGTGCTGCACCTGCCGGGGACGCACCATCAGACCAACTGCCAGGTACACGAGGCTACAACAGGCATAAGTCCCTCGTGTTGCGCTGCACCTGCCGGGACGCACCATCAGACCAACTGGCAGGTACACGAGGCTATAACAGGTGATAAGTCTCCGTGGTTGTGCTGCACCTGCCGGGGACACCCATCAGACCAACTGGTGGGTACAGACGCAGGCTACAACAGGTGGCAAGTCCTCGTGTTAAGCGCTGCACTGCCGGGGACGCAAATCATCAGACCAACTGGTGGTACACGAGGCTACAACAGGTGATAAGTCCCGTGTTGTGTTGCACCTGCCGGGACGCACCATCAGACCAACCAAAAGGTACACGAGGTGCTACAAATAGTGATAAGTCCCCCTGCTTGTGCTGCACCGGGGACGCACCATCGTAGACCAACTGCGGTACACGCAGGCCGCCAACAGGCATAAGTCCCCTGTTGTGCTGTAACGCCGGACGCACTATCAGACCAACTGGTGGTACACGCAGGCTACAACAGGTGATAAGTCTCCGTGTTGTGCTGCACCTGCCGGGGACGACCATCAGACCAACTGGTGGTACACGAAGTTGCCAACAGGTGATAAGTCCTCGTTGTGCTGCACCTGCCGGGGACGCACCATCAGGACTAACCGTGGTACACGAGGCGCTGGGCCAGGTGATAAGTCTCCGTGGTTGTGCTGCACCTGCCGGGGACGCACTCCATCAGACCAAACGGTACACGCAGGCTATACCAGGTGATAAGTTCTCCGTAGTTGTGCTGCACTCTGCCGGGTACGCACCATCAGACCAACTGGTGGTACACGAGGCTAGCAACAGGTGATAAGTTCCGCTGTGCTGCACCTGCCGGGGACGACCATCAGACCAACTGCGGTACACGCAGGCTACAACAGGTGATAAGTCCTGTTGTGCTGCACCTGTCGTACTCCACCATCAGACCAACTGGTGGTACACGAGGCTATAACAGGCATAAGTCTCCTCGTGGTTGTGCTGCACCTGCCGGGGACGCACCATCAGACCAACTGGTGGTACACCTAGGCTACAACAGGTGATAAGTCCCCGTATTGTGCTGCCACCCGCCGGGGACGCACCATCAGACCAACTGGTGGTACACGAGGCTATAACAGGTGATGTCCCCGTGGTTAGCAGACCTGCCGGGGTACGACCATCAGACCAACTGTGTACACGAGGCTGCCAATGAGATAAGTCCCCGTGTTGTGCTGCACCTGCCGGGGACGCACCATCAGACCAACTACAGGTACACGAGGCTAACAGGTGGTAAAGTCCCCGTGTTGTGCTGCACCTGCCGGGACGCACTTCATCAGACCAACTGGTGGGTACACGGTACAACAGGTGATAAGTCTCCTGTTGTACCTGCCGGGACGCAGCACCATCAGGACCAACTGGTGGTACACGAGGCTACAACAGGTGATAAGTCCCCTCGCGGTTGTGCTGCACCTGCCGGGACGCACCATCAGACCAACCGGTGGTACACGAGGCTATAACCGGTGATAAGTCCCCGTGTTGTGCTGCACTCCGCCGGGCACGCACTCCATCAGACCAACTGGTGGTACACTCCAGGCTACAACAGGTGTTAAGTCCCCGTGTTGTGCTGCACCTGCCGGGGATGACCATCAGACCAACTGGTGGCACACTCCAGGCTGCCAACAGGTGATAAGTCCCCGTGTTGTGCTGCACCTGCCGGGGATCTAATTCATCAGACCACAACTGGTGGTACACGAGGCCACAACAGGTGTTAAGTCCTCGTGTTGTGCTGCACCTGCCGGGGACTAATTCATCAGACCAACTGCGGTACACGCAGGCTGGCACAGGTGATACAAGTCCCCGTGTTGTGCTGCACCTGCCGTAGGACGCACCATCAGACCAACTGGTGGGTACACACGCAGGCTACAACAGGTGATAAGTCCTGTTGTGCTGCACCTGCCGGGACGACCATCAGACCAACGCAGGGTACACTGTACATAACAGGTGGTAAGTCCCCTGTTGTGCTGCACTCCTGCCGGGGACGCACCATCAGACCAACTGGTGGCACACGAGGCTATAACAGGTGATAAGTCCTCAAAAGTTGTAGCTGCACCTGCCGGGGACGCACCATCAGACCACAACTGGTGGTACACGAGGCTGCCAACAGGTGATAAGTCCCCTGTGCTGCACCTGCCGACTCCACCATCAGACCAACTGGTGGTACACGAGGCTACAACAGGTGGTAAGTCCCCGTGTTGTGCTGCACCTGCCGGGGGACGCACCATCAGACCAACTGGTGGTACACGAGGCTACAACAGGTGGTAAGTCCCCGCGGTTGTGCTGCACCTGCCGGGGGACGCACCATCAGACCAACTGGTGGTACACGAGGCTACAACAGGTGATAAGTCCCCGTGTTGTGCTGCACCTGCCGGGGGACGCACCATCAGACCAACTGGTGGTACACGAGGCTGCCAACAGGTGATAAGTCCTCGTGTTAAAGGGCACCTGCCGGGGACGCACCATCAGACCAACTGGTGGCAGACGAGGTTATAATCCGGTGATAAGTCCCCGTGGCAGTTGCACCTGCCGGGGGACGCAAATCAGAATTAACTGGTGGTACACGAGGCCACAACTGGTGATAAGTCTCCCCTTTAAAGTGCTCCAAGTCGTCAGTCAAGATAAACAAAAATGAAACAAATCTGAGTAACATTTTGTTTTTAAGTTCTCTGTCGGACATTGAGCATTAAATCACCTGATGATAATAATGGCTCAGGGTTTTTTTTTAACATAAGTGAAGTCCTTGAGGTAGAGTCGCTAACCGGTGACGATGTTCCGCCCTAACACTGTCCCTGAGGTGTATATCCTCACTCTCAACACACACACACACACACACAAGCAACTTTTCACAGATGAGGGAGAAAGAAAGAAATAATCCTTCAACTTCAGTCAAGGTCTTTGATATTCACAACGGTAGATGATTCATACTACGCGTGACGGGGCTGAAGAGAGAACCACTGTCACATCCTAAGGTAGTGAGGGGGGAGGGCAGTAGCCTAGCACACTGCACCTTCATCACGCGGCTCTACATTTAGCTATCACTCAGGCAGTCAGACATTCGCTGCTGGTGACACTAACATGTAGAGACTAGCCAGGGTCCTGTGTGTGAGCCAACATATACAGCTGGTATGGCCTACTGGTGTAATTGAGTTTATTCTTCATATTTTTTATTTATTGATAGTTTTTTCATAACCAAAGACGATTCTGTTAAAGGGTTAATCTATACACAAGTACTGACAACTTCCCTCCCTCCATCCACGAGTTTCCCTTCTCCCTCCAAAATAGGCCTCCCTCCAGGTTCCCTCCTCCCCTCTCCCTCCTCCACGAGCACTCATCCTCCCTCCAAAACTGTGCACTCCCTCCACAAACTTCCCTCCTCCCCTCCCTCCATCACAGGATAAGCAGGCCAAGAACTCAGCAGTGTCAGGGACGAACAACACAGAGAAGGAAGATGAAAGTGAAATATGATGATGATGATGATGATGGAGACAACACGATCTCTTAACCACTACCGCAATCACCACCATTACTACCACCACAACCACAATCCACCCCCACCACCAACCACTACCACAAGCAACCAACGACAACAACCAATACCACCACACACACACACAACCACTATTCCTAATAACAAAACCACCACCACTGACAACCACCACTACTACAACCACTACCACCATCAAGGTCACGGGTACACCAGCATTACGTCACGTTTTTAACCACATAGGAACGTACAGGGAAAAGTATTACCTAATTACACCAACAAAGAACGTGACCTAAACTTGTATGGTGACTCGGGGAGGAGGAGGAGGAGGAGGAGGAGGATGATGATGATGAAGCACAAGGCGACGACGAGAAAATGAGTTTGATAAAATATATTTGATGGTGAGAGGCCATGAAGAGGTGAAGGAGGAAGAGGGAGGAAGAAGAGGAAGAAGGAGGAAGAAGAGAAGACTGATTGATATAAAGAGGGGAGGAGGAATGATAATGGGGAGAGGGTGAGAAGAGAAAGGTGGGTAGAGAGAAGAGAAGGAGGAGGAGGAGAAAGAGAAGAGGAGTGAGAAGATTAGGACGAGGAGGAACAATGAGAGGGAGTTAGAGGAATGACAAAAAGAGAAAGGGAAGAGTGAAAAGAGAAGGGAAGGAGGAGTGAGAAGAGGAGAGAAGGAGTGAGAAGAGGAGAGAAGAAGGTAAGAGGAGGAGGATGACAAGAAAGAAAATGAGTAATATATTTCTTAAAATACATGAAGCTGTAGACCTTCCTCCAGGTGACTCAGGAGAGAGAGAAGCTGAGGCACATCTCCTCCTAGCTGACTCAACACCTAAGGTCACGGACACACTTGCTACACCTGTCAGTCCCTAATGTTAGTAAACAGGTGTTGTCAGCTGATCATAACACGTCTGATCATGTTTTTCATTCAGTATTTCTGGAGCCGTGGTGAATGGGTCACGATAGTTCCTTCTGGTGTGTAATAATAATAATAATAATAATAATAATAATAATAATAATAATAATAAATATAATAATAATAATAATAATAATAATAATAATAATAAACGGTTTATTAATAGAGTTGCAGCCGGTGGCTGAAAATATACAGACTTACATTTGATTTAGACATTATGATATAATATGCAGTGAATACATTTACAGGGCTGTACAGTACATAAATCAGGAGTTGTTTATTATTTTAACAATAGATGGGATGGTGCTGTTCTTATATCTATCGGTGCGGGCTCTTATGGGCTGAATTTTGTTGTAGTGGCGGACTGCGCGAGGTGGGTGGGTGGGTGTGGTTGGGCGGGGCAGGTGAGTTAGCATTATCAAGCAGTGGACTAACTGTTAACTGTTGTCTCTTCCTCCACTATCACCTACATTGCTAGTCCACCCACGCCTCCTCCACCACCCACACCACCACCATACAACGCCACCCCCAGCCAACCGTTGCCACCCACAGCACCACAACACCAAGTAGTGTGTCTATGAGTCCACCACAACACAGCCTTATCAAGTAGTGTGTCTATGAGTCGCCACCCACATGACAACATCTCCATCACCTGTATACCTGTTTGGTTACCGCCTATCCACACCACCCTCCTACACCTTGTGTCTGGGTTACCTGTGTCTCCCTACCCCTCCACCACCTTGTTTGGGTTACCTGGCCATCCACACCACCCCTCCACCGCCTTGTCTGGGTTACCTGGCCATCCACACCCCTCCACTCATATACATCTAACCTTACTATACTGAAACTTTAATATCGTTGTGTATTTGATATCCCCCTGTGTGTGTGTGTGTGTGTGTTGGCGACTAGCTAGCACTTCTCTACCTAACGTTCTAACTAAACCAAACCTAACCTAACCAAACCAGACTGAATTCCCAGTATACACACGGCTGTATTTGTTTGTACCCCCGGGGAGGTCACAGCCAAACTTGACATGATTCGACTCCATATTCGAGGCTTAACCCACTGACCCCTGACCTTTGTGCCTTGTTATTCTCAGACGACGGGTCAGTAATTTGCATAACGAAGCTGAAGTGTGTTCTTGGTTTTTTTTTATTGACTATTTCTTGACGACGACAATTTTGATACACGTACAGTAGTCTCATTCAGACATACCGTTGGTACAGTCTCATTCAGACATACCGTACAGTACAGTCTCATTCAGACATACCGTGCAGTACAGTCTCATTCAGACATACCATCAGTACAGTCTCATTCAGACACCACAGTAGATCTCATTCAGACATACCCATACAGTACAGTCTCATTCAGACATACCGTACAGTACATACATATTCTCTGCCACACACACACAACTCTTACTGTCTCTCTCACTAACTCTCACTCGCCTTGAACTTCTCTCCCAGTCATTCACCTCCTCCTGTTGGGGTCACCTAGATCTGTGGGCGAGATTCACCTCACATATTACGTTTTGAGTTGGTGATGACTTCTCCCTGTTCACCTTCACCTGTTTTACCTGTAAGTATTCAGGTGGCGTTCCCTTCTACTGCCTTCATTAAGGGGTCCAGGCGGCGAGTTCTTATATACAGGTAAGGTCAGGTGACTCTTGCCTGTGGTGACCGCTACTGGGGGCTGTGACGGTGGTCTCTCTCTCCATGGTGCCTTACCCTCCCTCTTCCCTCCACACAGCCTTCCTCCTCCCACTTCCTTCCCTCCCACACTGCCCCCCTCTACAGCAGGAATATATTCATCTTGTCAGAGTTAATTGGGGAGGTGTTGGTGGTGGGAAGGAGAGAGGCTGGGTGCAGGTGGTGTGTTCTCCTCGTCCTGCTGAGGCACAAGGTCCAGTCAGAATCCCAATGTCTACTAGGACTGGGGTCTACTAGGACTGGTGTCTACTAGGACTAGGTTCTACTGGGTCTACTGGGACTGGTGTACTAGGACTGGGGTCTACTAGTAATTAAACAGATTAGGTTGGGTGGGACCAATGTCACCAGTTACTATAGTGGTAATGCGTTGGTGATGATGGTGGTGTGGTGATGATGATGGTTGGTGGTAGTGTTGGTGATGGTGGTGGTGGTGTGGTGATGGTGGTGGTGGTGGTGGTGGTAGTGTGTGGTGATGATGGTGGTGGTAGTGTGGTGATGACGGTGGTGGTAGTGGTGGTGGTAGTGTGGTGATGATGGTGGTGGTAGTGGTGGTGGTAGTGTGGTGATGGTGGTGGTGGTGGTGATGGTGGTGATGATGGTGGTAGTGTGGTGATGATGGTGGTGGTGACAATGACAGACTCAAGGGTGTGTCACAGACGGAGGAGGAGGAGGGATCACGGGTACCCACTGGCTGACCTTCATGTGACGCCTTGCCAACACCTCTCTCTCTCTCCTCCCCACCACCTTCCGTCTCCCTGTAAAGCATTACTACCAAGATTGATGATCATTCCCCAACACCCCTTCATCATCCCCCACAGGAAGTTGGGGTGAATATAACTAGGATGCTGTCTGTGTGTCTGTCCGTGTACACACAGACACACAGACACACACACACGCACGCACGCACGCACACGCACACACGCGCACACACGCGCACACACACACACACACACACACTGGCAAAAGTAACAGAGGCGGTCAGTGATGATGCACCGCCATATTGTGACAGCCCACTCGTAAATCTGAGTGCCACTTGGCATTACACTAGTGCCGGGCGTACTGCAATGCCGGCCCCTGCACCATCACCCTGGACAGTGCCATCACTACATTAAAACACAGAGTGGCACAAACACCCAAGAATCTTACACCACACTGGCACCATCTGGTACTATAACACAAACCTGTCTTACTACACTGGCACCATCTGGCACTATATAACACAAACCCTCTTTACCACTGGCACCATCTGGCTATATAACACAAACCTGTCTTACACCACACTGGCACCATCTGGCACTATATAACACAAATCTTTCCACACCTGGCACCATCTAACACACACCTGTCTTACCACACTGGCACCATCTGGCACTATATAACACAAACCTGTCTTACACCACACTGGCACCATCTGGCACTATATAACACAAACCTGTCTTACACCACACTGGCACCATCTGGCACTATAACACAAACCTGTCTTACACCACACTGGCACCATCTGGCACTATATAACACATACCTGTCTTACACCACACTGGCACCATCTGGCACTATATAACACAAACCTGTCTTTCAACCTGGCACCATCTGGCACTATATAACACAAACCTGTCTTACACCACACCTGGCACCATCTGGCTATATAACACACACCTGTCTTACCACACTGGCACCATCTGGCACTATATAACACAAACCTGTCTTACACACTGGCACCATCTGGCACTATATAACACAAACCTGTCTTTTACACTGGCACCATCTGGCACTATATAACACATACCTGTCTTACACAACTGATCTGGCACTATATAACACAAACCTGTCTCACCACACTGGCACCATCTGGCACTATATAACACAACCTGTCTTACACACACACCATCTGGCACTATATAACACAAACCTGTCTTACACCAACTGGCACCATCTGCTTTATCTCATACCTGTCTTACACCACACACTCTGGCACTATATAACACACCTGTCTTACACCACACTGGCACCATCTGGCACTATATAACACAAACCTGTCTTACACCACACTGGCACCATCTGGCACTATATAACACAAACCTGTCTTACACCACACTGGCACCATCTGGCACTATATAACACATACCTGTCTTACACCACACTGGCACCATCTGGCACTATATAACACAAACCTGTCTTACCACACTGGCACCATCTGGCACTATATACACAAACCTGTCTTACACCACACTGGCACCATCTGGCACTATATAACACAAACCTGTCTTACACCACACTGGCACCATCTGGCACTATATAACACATACCTGTCTTACACCACACTGGCACCATCTGGCACTATATACACAAACCTGTCTTACACCACACTGGCACCATCTGCTATATAACACATACCTGTCTTACACCACACTGTCACCATTAACACCTTTGCTAGACTCCTCACTTACCTGTAATAAGAGAAAGGTGAGAGATTGACCTAACACAATGTGACGACAGAGTGATCCAGTCTAACCAAACTTAACCTAGCTTAAACTAACCTTACCTGACCTGACCTGACCTAACTTAACTTAAACTAACCTAACCTGACCTAACCTATTACAAGAGCCAGAGGTGGACCAATGGTGGCCAAAGGCAGTGTGGAGGTGAGTTGGAGAATCAAACAGTATACTAGGTGTGGGTGAGTTGGAGAGGGGGTGACGGTGGGGGGGTGATGGTGAGGGGGGAGGAGGGCGATGGTGAAGGTGGGAGGAGGGTGATGGTGATGTTGGATAGAAGGAGGGAGAGAAGGAGAGGAGGTGGTGAGAAGCAGGTAGGAGGGAGGGGGGGAGGAGGGGGGATGGAGGAGAGTGACCGTCATATTCCTAACCATCGTTGCCATGCCAACAAAAATACCTTGGTCTAAACTTTACCACCGTCCTGCCTCTCTCTCACCCACTCTCTCTCCCTTCCTCCCTCTCATACTCTCCCTTCCTCCACCTCTCCCTTCTTCTCACTCTTCCTTCCTCCTCTCAACAATTCTCATCCTTCCTTCCTCCCTCTCCTCCTCTCTTCCCTCCCTCTCATACTCTCTCCTCTCCCTTCCTCCTCTCCTCCCTTCCTCCTCTCCCCCTCTCCCTCTCCCCTTCCTCCCTCTCATTCTCTCTTCCTCCCCTCTCACCCTCTCCTCTCCCTTCCTCCCTCTCATTCTCTCTTCCTCCCTCTCACCCACTCTCCTCTCCCTTCTTCCCTCTCCTCTCCCTTCCTCCCTCTCATTCTCTCTTCCCCCTCTCCTTCTCTCTCCTCCCCTTCCTCCCTCTCCTTCTCTCCTTCCTCCCTCTCACTCTCCTTTCTTCCCTCTCCCTCTTCCTTCCTCCCTCTCACCCCTCTCACTCTCCCCTTCCTCCCTCATTCTCTCTTCCTCCCCTCTCCTCTCCTTCCTCCCTCTCACCCCTCTCCACTCTCCCTTCCTTCCTCTCCTCTCCTTCCTCCCTCTCACTCTTCCTTTCTCCCTCTCACCCCTCTCCACCTCACACTCGCTCCCTCCTTCCCTCTCACCACCACTCCGTTAAGTTGTTCAACACAAACACGTGGGCATCTCTTACACGTACACACTGACATACATACATACATACATACATACATACATACATACATTGGTGGCTTCCTTTCTCCTCACACACACACACACCTACAATACTACCTACCTATACCTCCCCTGACCCCCACCAACACCACCTCCCTGCCCCCCCCAACACCTCCCCCCTCAACTCTTAGTTTCATACCCTTGCCAGGGGCTACCACGTCCGAACCACTCCCTTACTATACAAACACTCTCTCTTCCACCCAGCTATCTCAAGGCTACCCCCCCCATCTCCCTCTCTTTCTACTTCTACTACTACTCCTCCTCTTCTTCCTCCTCCCTCTTTCTACTACTCCTCCTCTTCTTCCTCCCTCCTCTTTCTACTACTCCTCCTCTTCTTCCTCTTCCTCCTCCTCCTTCACACACTATACTACAAATTTGACAACACTAATGATGTAAGGATGGTGGACGCTACCTCTCCTCCTACCCTCCCCACTCCCTACCCCTCCCTCCTCCTACCCCTCCCTACTCTACCCCTCCCCTCCTACCCCTCCCTACTCCTACCCCTCCCTCCTCCTACCCTCCCTCCTCCGGCCCCTCCCTACTCCGACCTCCTCCTCCCCTCCCTCCTCCTACCCCTCCCTACTCCCTACCCCTCCCTACTCCTACCCCTCCTCCTCCCCACTATACACTGTTGACATTCTTGTGGACGCTCCAGCCTGATTGTTATGCTGGTGGTGGTAGTCCCTTCAGCCCGCCCGCCCCTCCGATGGCTAAAAGGAGGGGGGTAAAAGGGGAGGAGGAGGGTTAGGGAGGAAAGAGGATGAGGAAGGAAGGAGGAGAGACAGATCAAGGGGTAGGGAGGAAGGAGAATGAGATGAAAACCAATCCCTACCAATCGTAGCATCAACAAACCCCTTACAATCTCTACCGATCCCCACGCCTCCCTCATCACTGACAGAGATTGTGTTCACTTCACGTTTAAAGGTCAGGCTTTCTGTGGCTGGGTGGGTCAACTAGTGTTATTTTCTATCCTGCAGGAGTCCAGTTCTTCTGTGGTGAGAGCCACGCTGGAGGAGGAGGAGAGGCCGGTGGAATACCAGGAGGAGGATGACGTGATTACACACACACACACACACACACACACACACACACACACACACACACACACACACACACACACACACACACACACACACACACACACACACACACACACACACACACACACACACACACACACACACACACACACACACACACACACACACACACACACACACACACACACACAAGGGAAAAACAAGAAACAAACAACAGTTACAGAATAAGACGGTAATTGTTTTTAGAGAGAAGAGGATGGAGGAGGAGGAGGAGAAGAAAGAAAGAAGAGGAGAAGAAAGAGATAAGGAGAAGAAGAGGTGACTCACGGATGTTATGTCTGAGACTTGTGGTGGAGAGGAGAGGGAGGTAGAGGAAGGGAGGAGGGAGGAGAGGAGGAGGAGAGGAGGACAGGAGGAGGGAGGAGAAGGCAGGTGTTCCGTTACAAGCCTCACCCATAACACCCTTCCTCCTCCACTCTCACCAATCCTTCCTTCCCTCCCTCCTCTCCACAATCCTTCCCTCCTCCTCCCATTCTCCATAATCCGTCTCCTACATCCTACCACACACACACACACACACACACACACACACACACACACACACACACACCCCCCGATTCCACCATATGTAGCTTATCATCTCTGTTCATTGTATATTTTCAGCCTTCGGGCTGCCATGTTATCTTAATAAATCGTAAATTATTATTATGATTATTGCCATCAGAAGTTATCACAGTGTATCACAGGTCAAACTAGTTTACTCCACTCACACCAGTTGGCTCCACCCACACCAGTTGGCTCCACCCACACCAGCTGGCTACACCCACCAGCTGGCTACACCCACACCATCTGGCTACACCCACACCATCTGGCTACACCCACACCAGCTGGCTACACCCACACCAGCTGGCTACACCCACACCATCTGGCTACACCCACACCAGCTGGCTCACCCCACCAGCTGGCTCCCCCAGCTGGTCACCCACCAGCTGGCTACACCCACACCAGCTGGCTCACCCACACCAGCTGGCTACACCCACACCAGCTGGCTCCACCCACACCAGCTGGCTCCACCCACCAGCTGGCACCACATCTGGCCACCCACACCAGCTGGCTACACCCACACCAGCTGGCTCCACCCACACCAGCTGGCTCCACCCACACCAGCTGGCTCCACCCACACCAGCTGGCTACACCCACACCAGCTGGCTCCACCCACACCAGCTGGCTACACCCACACCATCACCACCATCATTACTACCCACACCATCATCACCACCACAGGCAACTCTCAAGTGAAGTGTGACGTCAGGCTACAGTTTCCGGCCTCAAAGTAGTAGTGGTGAAGCCTTGAGGTCAGCTTCTGGGTCTGAGGTTGAGGTCAGCAGGGTAATGGCTCACCACCGGTAGCAATAACTATCTTAAAATGTGATCTTTGGTGGAAGAGGAAGAGAGGAAGAAAAGTGATTGAAAAAGGAAGAATGAGATAGACATATTATTGAAGGGAAAGGAAGGAGGAAGGAGTGAGTATGAAGGGAGGTGAGGAAGGGAGAGAGAGAGAGAGAGGGGGAGGTGTGAGAACGCGGGAGACCACGTGGTTGGTTGGTGGTTTGCGCGAAATAAACCCAAACAAAGACGTGTTCCGGTCGCCTCCCTCACCTCCCACGTGGGAGACCCTGGCGTACACACTCTCTCACACACACACACACACGTACACGACCCCCCCCCCCGCATCTCTATCTCTCTGTCAGTATCACTAATCCTACCTCACAGGTGTAAAGATAAGCCAATTACCCCCATTGCAGGTGAGGTAACAAATTCGCCACAGACTCGTAAATGCCTTTGCACACCTGAAAATCTGCATAGCAACCCAGGCAACCTCACAAGTGTTTACAGAGCGCGAATACCTGGCTACACACCTGGAACCTCCATACCGAGCGACCCACAAACTAGACAGGTGAGCAGCTCTGATTAACTCGCGTGCGCTTCTTCTCTACACTAGCGCAGGTAAGGTGGAGTTACCTGTTTATACCGAGTCACTGTAGATAATATGTGTAAGTTGGTTCCTACTACTACTACTTTTTTTCATATGGCCTCCAGCCTCCCCCAATAGCCACACCTTCGCCGCCATTTTATTACCTTAATATTAAATATCCTAATACATAAGTAGCTATCCTGTCTGTGTTAGATTAGTTGAGTCGCAGATCTATGCGGCATTCAGTGACTGTTGCCTCATAGTCAATATCTGCAGCAGTTGTCGGAGTTGGTGCAGAAGCCTTCGTTCCCCTCGTTCCCCTACTACTACTACTACTACTACTACTACTACTACTAATTATAATAATAATAATAATAAGCAATAAATAATAAACAACAAAACAAGAAGAAAATTAAGACAAACATCATCACAACAATAACATGAACCAACGATACACAACAGGTACAGGTAACTCCACCCATTACGACAATCAAGTCACCTCCACCTGATGACGAATGTGGAGTTGGTTACACGTCACCACTACTACCACCACCACAATCTTCACTAACAACACCACCACCTTCACTACCACCACCACCACCTTCTTACATCATAATGACGTCACACCTCCCTCCCCTGGCTGACCACACCACCGGATAAGACTCGACATTCTCAACATCTCCCGAGTACATAGATAACTTTGGTTTGTTTTTTTATTTCATTTCTTCTCTGAAACTGCTAACAGATGAACGTTTGTCTACCTAACGTTCGATCAGTCTCCGTATGCAACATTTCACGGTTAGGTTAGGGTTAGGTTAGGTTAAGGTTAGGTTAGGTTAAGGCGTCTACTTCCGTGTTTTGGTCTGAAAGTAAACCGGTTAGGGATAGTAGGGTTGGTTTGGGTGGTTTGTGGGGAGAGGGGATGGAGGATGGGGAAGGGAGGAGGAGAATTGAACTGATGAATCTTAAAGACAGAGAATCCAGATAGCTTTTGTATACGTTAATTCTTGTTTCTATAGTAAACAGTCAGTCAGTCAGTCAGTCAGCTAGTTAGTCAGTTAGTCAATCAGTCAGTCAGGTCAGTTCAGCTGTTCAGTGCATTTTTTTCAGTATCACTTTCGTTGTTATGTTAATTTTATGACAAAAAATAAAACTTGCTTCTAACCTTTGAGCATCAAGGAGGAGGAGGAGACTGGAAGTGAAGGAGGCGATGATGGTGGCTGAGACTGAGAGACACCCCCCTCCTCACCCCCAGAGACCCTCCTCACCCCAGAGACCTCCCAACACCCCCAGAGACCTCCCAACACCCCCCAGAGACCACCCAACACCCCCCTCTCACCCCCAAAGACCTCCCAACACCCCTCCTCACCCCCAGAGACCTCCCAACACCCCCCCTCTCACCCCAGAGACCTCCCAACACCCCCAGAGACCACCCAACACCCCTCCTCACCCCCAAAGACCTCCCAAACCCCCTCCTCACCCCCAGAGACCCTCCTCACCCCCAGAGACCTCCCAACACCCCAGAGACCTCCCAACACCCCCAGAGACCACCAACACCCCTCCTCACCCCCAGAGACCTCCCACACCCCCTCCTCACCCCCGGAGACCTCCCAACACCCCCCAGAGACCACCCAACACCTCCTCACCCCCAGAGACCCTCTCCTCACCCCCAGAGACCCTCCTCCTCACCCCAGAGACCTGCCAACACCCTCCTCACCCCCAGAGACCTCCCAACACCCCCCTCCTCACCCCCCAGACCTCCCAACACCCCTCCTCACCCCCAGAGACCTCCCAACATCCCTCCTCACCCCCAGACCTCCCAACACCCCCTCCTCACCCCCAGAGACCTCCCAACACCTCCTCGTCACCCCCAGAGACCTTCCAACACCCCTCCTCACCCCCAGAGACCACCCAACACCTCCTCGTCCCCCAACACCCCCTCCTCACCCCATCTCCATCCGTCCTGTCTCGTCCCTCCCCGCTGAGTGACCTTTAATTTCATAACAATGCTGTCTTGTGTGTGTGTGTGTGTGTGTGTGTGTGTGTGTGTGCGTTTTCCTCACGCTGATGCAATGCACATTTTCAAAAACTCTCTCTCTCACGGCACTGGGTCCATAAATACCTACAGCCAGATTCTTGCTGTGACACACACAATACACCCACACTATGCACACTTATTTCTGTCCTCATTAACCAATCACACACACACACACACACACACACACACACACACACACACACACACACACACACACTGGACATAGTTGTGGTGGTTCCTGGTGCCAAGTGCGAGCGTCACCCACATTCCTCAAGATGTTATTTACCTCACCTAAATTATCTATAGAGAGAAAAACACCACAAGACTTATACTGCCAACACCACAAGACTTATACTGCCACCACTGTTGACAACATCATTACTGAAAACACCACAAGACTTATGCTGCCACCACTGTTGACAACATCATTACTGCCAACATCTTGAGTAATATACATTTAAATTGCATCACTACCAATCCATAATACAAATAGTTGCTTACCACCAACACCTTAACCTAACCTAACCTAACCGAACACAACCAACTGTTAAAAGGATAACATGGTTCTTTAAGGAGTTTTAAACGACAGAAAAAGGTAAAATATATCAACACACACACACACACACACACACACACACACACACACACACCACCCCTATAATTATTACATTGCCTCGAACCTTTCATTCGTTGGAGTCTACCTCATTATTACTACCAGGAGGTTACTAGGTCGGAGGGAGGGGTGGGAGGGGAGGGAGGAGGAGGGAGAGGAGGGAGGGGAGGGAGGGGGAGAGGAGGGGGGGTTGAAGGAAGAGATGAGTTGCAAGGAGCGTAGGGTGAGAGCGGAGGGGCCCAAGATGAGTGGAGAGGGTGGCAATGGTCTAGGTCTCTGGGATGAGTGGGAGAGGGTGGCATGGTCTGGGATGAGTGGGAGAGGGTGGCAATGGTCTGGGATGAGGGAGAGGGGTGGCAATGGTCTGGGATGAGTGGGAGAGGGTGGCAATGGTCTGGGATGAGGGAGAGGGTGGCAATGGTCTGGGATGAGGGGAGGAGGGTGGCAATGGTCTAGGATGAGTGGGAGAGGGTGCAATGGTCTGGGATGAGTGGGAGAGGGTGGCAATGGTCTGGGATGAGTGGGAGGGTGGCAATGGTCTGGGATATGGGAGAGGGTGGCAATGGTCTAGGATGAGGGAGAGGGTGGGTGGGGTCTGGATGAGTGGGAGAGGGTGGCAATGGTCTGGGATGAGGGAGAGGGTGGCAATGGTCTGGGATGAGTGGGAGAGGGTGGCAATGGTCTGGGATGAGGTGGGAGAGGGTGGCAATGGTCTGGGATGAGGGAGAGGGTGGCAATGGTCTGGGATGAGTGGGAGAGGGTGGCAATGGTCTGGGATGAGGGAGAGGGTGGCAATGGTCTAGGATGAGTGAGAGGGTGGCAATGGTCTGGGATGAGGGAGAGGGTGGCAATGGTCTGGGATGAGTGGGAGAGGGTGGCAATGGTCTGGGATGAGTGGGAGAGGGTGGCAATGGTCTGGGATGAGTGGAGAGGTGGCAATGGTCTGGGATGAGTGGGAGAGGGTGGCAATGGTCTGGGATGAGTGGGAGAGGGTGGCAATGGTCTGGGATGAGTGGGAGAGGGTGGCAATGGAAGGGTTACTGACTACAGGATACTGCTCAGCTGATTAATGTAAACATCCTGACTCGGGACACCCACGCTACCCCCAGCTGGTCTAGACTCCTCCCCTCCACCGTCCTTGTCACTACCACCAGCTGTTTCACCCACCTGTGTCACCAACCCACCCACCTGGCACACTGTTACTAACCATCCATCGTATCTACCACCTGTGTTACCACCCAGCAACCATCTGTCTGTCCACAAACCATCTGTGTGACCAATCTAACTTATTTTAACCATCTGTGTAACTTATCCTTATCACATCCACCTGTCCCTGTTTGCAAGCCATCTGTCAACCATCTGTTACGAGGATGTGTAGTGTTATCGACCAGCTGTATGTAAACCATCTGAAACCTTTATAACCAGACCTGAACCTTAAATACAACATGGATGTATATTTATTTATTTATTTATTAACTTATTTATCTATTTTGTTGACATTACAGGTGTGAACAACAAGCCTCACGTCCCAGTAGAACAGGTAAAACTGGTACAATTCTCCTGTATTCGAGTGAGAGCCCAGTCACTTCCTCCTCCTTCCCAGTACACAAGTTACAAGTCCTTCCCACCAGTAACACCTTGTACCCCCCCATCCCTGTACCTCCTCCCCACCACCTCTGCCACCTCCCCATCACCACCTCCCCATCACCACCACCCCATCACCACCTCCCATCACCACCACCCCATCACCACCTCCCCAGCACCACCCACCCCATCACCACTCTCCCAGCACCACCTCCCAGTGTCAAGGCGAGAGGTTGCTTATCGTTCTGGTGGGGTTATCCTGACTTCCTGCAATCACCAACAGTTACTTCACCAATCTATCTGTAGTGATGAATATACCTGAGTGTGTGTCTGTGTGTGTGTGTGTGTGGGTGTGTGTGTGTCAGGTACAGATAATTTACTGACAACACAAAAACAGACAGGCGGACAGACAGACAGACAGACAGACAGACAGACAAAACAACAAACACCTACACAGATGGACAGAAACACACAAACAAACACAGACACACATACAGACAGACAAACAAACAACCAACCACAAAACAACACAGGTGGGAACATTACCTGGCCACAGATATTCCTACCTGTCCAAATGCCACTACAGCACCAAGCTTACCTGTAAACACAAACACAAAGTTAATAATAGTCTCAATGTAATTAACATTGACGTCATAAACAAAAGATATAACAATACCTAATAAAAGTAAGAATAATAATACTTTCCTACTATTACTATTACTATTACGACTACTATTACTACTGCTATGAGAGTGGAGGAGAGACTATGTGGAGGGATGGAGGGATGGAAGGAGGGGGTGGAGGGATGGAAGGAGGGGTGGAGGGGTGATGGAGGAGTGGTGGATGGAGATTGGTGTGTGAGGCAGTAAGCGGATGGGTTACATAATTTGTACTGGGTCTGTCTGAGCCAGTTAGCACCAGTCTCCAGTACACACACACACACACACACACACTTCAAACCTACTAATACTAATAATAACAATAATAATAACAACAATAATACTCTCGTTCTCATACAATAAAAATTATCACGAAGAATTCCTATACAAGGGAACAGCTGTAAGGAAGTGTATGACTCACCTGACGAACACCTGTACTCTCTCTCTCTCTCTCTCTCTCTCTCTCTCTCTTCCTCTCTCTCTCTCTCAAAATACATCTTAATAATGTTGGTTAAATATGGCGTCGAAATGAAACCCAGACTGTACTGTACCTTCCTATGTTATTGGTTAGGTTAGGTTAGGTTAGGTTAGGTTGTTTAATCATAAGGAGAACTAAGCTGAGTTGACTAATCTTACGTGATCCTCCAGCACCAACACCACGGTAAAATTCCTCACAGGTAATTAACACATAAATTAGCCTCCACACCACCAGGTATAAGTGGGAGGGAGAAGCAGGTGAGGAATGGAGGGCAGGTAGGAGAGGTAGGTGGGAGAGCGGGACAGGTGATGGGGGGAGTAGGTGGGAGAGGCAGGTGAGGATGGAGGCAGGTAGAGGTAGGTGGGAGGCGGGACAGGTGATGGGTGGGTGGGGAGTAGGTGGGAGAGGCAGGTGAGGGATGGAGGGAGGTAGGAGAGGTAGGTGGGAGGCAGGACAGGTGATGGGTGGGTGGGGAGTGGGTGGGAGGGCAGGTGAG
This sequence comes from Homarus americanus, assembly GCF_018991925.1. NCBI lineage: Eukaryota > Metazoa > Arthropoda > Malacostraca > Decapoda > Nephropidae > Homarus > Homarus americanus. The sequence goes on along the minus strand of NW_024716951.1, from coordinate 2,944,349 downwards.
GGATGGAGGTAAGAGAGTAGGTGGGAGAGCGGGACAGGTGATGGGGGGTGGGAGTAGGTGGGAGGAGGGGTGAGGGATGGAGGGCAGGTAGGAGAGGTAGGTGGGAGAGCGGGACAGGTGATGGGGGGGTGGGGGAGTAGGTGGGAGAGGCAGGTAAGGAGATGGAGGCAGATGGGAGAGGAAGGAAACAGATGAGGGAGAGGGGGCAGGTGAGAGACAGTTACGTCATTTTCCTCAAGGTAATTTAGTCATCGTCCTTAAAGTTTCAAGTCATCGTCCTCATTACACACACAAGAAGACTGCCATTATACCTTACAAACCACAATACAACACCCGTATTTAACTGTATCATTCATCTCTATACATTAATTAACCTTTACAAACTCTTACCAACTCTCTCTACTACACTAACGCCCGTCATTTATACATCATACACTACAAACATTCACTAACATACAATTTAATACAGTTGAAGTGATCTTATAATACAGCCGTCCAACGTTAAGCCATAAATACAATCTTTACTGTATTACAAGGTCTTATACAACGTGATGTATTAATGGCATTCGTTATCAATTACCTCGTTCACTAATCGTTGTCTCGTTACCAGATACCAAATGGCTCCTGACACCTTATACGAGGCGTTAATGAGTGCCTACAGGTGTAAGTCCAGAGTGCTAAAGGCTGTACTGTTATATCCCGAGTGCCTAAGAGTTAAGTCTAGAGTGCCAACCTAACCTAACTTAACCTAACCTTCACCCAACCTTTCCTTAACCTAATCCAACATAGTGACACTCAGCCAAACCTGCCTTTAGCCCAGACAGACAATCAGAGAACCACAGAAAGATAATTACAGACAGCCACGGACAGACAGCCATGGACAGACAACCAGAGACACCCCAGCCAGACAGCCAGACAGCCACGGACAGACAGCCATGGACAGACAACCAGAGACACCCCAGCCAGACAGCCACGGACAGACAGCCATGGACAGACAACCAGAGACACCCCAGCCAGACAGCCACGGACAGACAGCCATGGACAGACAACCAGAGACACCCCAGCCAGACAGCCACGGACAGACAGCCATGGACAGACAGCCACGGACAGACAACCAAGAGACACCCCCAGCCAGACAGCCAGACAGCCAGACAGCCACAGACCGGTCAGACAACTAGCCGTAAAAGCCCGGCACAGGTCTGATTTGTCACCCCTACTTACCAGGTCCACCCCTACACTAACCCCTCACCCCTACACTGGCCCCTACCCCCTACCCTTGCCCCCCACTCCTACCCTCGCTCTCACCCCTACCACCACCCTACCCTAGCCCCTCACCCCTACCCTAGCCCCCCCACCCCTACCCTGCCCCTCCCCACCCCTACCACCACCCCTACCTAGCCCTCACCCCCTAGCCCCCACCCCTCGCCCCTCACCCCTACCACCCCTACCCTAGCACCCCACCCTACCATCTCCTCCCTTGTGTGTGTGTGTTCATATATTTTACCTTTTTCTGTCGTTTAAAATTCCTAAAATCATGTCATCCTTTTAACAGTTGGTTGTGTTAGGTTAGGTTAGGTGGAACGAACACGAATCAGTTGGGGATGTTAACATGTTATAATATATCATGGCTGTTTACCTCTCAGGCACAGGTGTTTGATGACACACACACACACACACACACACACACACACACTTTAACTTAAAACTTTCTCAACAATAATTAAGTTAGTGAGGTAAAACCCGACTCTCTGAACACCACCTGTTGACTCTCCACACTTTGGTTGATGTTATTGATGCTGTGTCCGTCTCTATTGTTATTCCTTCCTTCTTTCCTTTCCTTTCTCTTTTAAGCTGCGTCAACCTCTTCCCCTCCACTTTCTGTAACAACTCCTCACCTCCCCCTCCATCCCCACCCTACTGTAACAACTTCCCTCACCCTCACCCTCCCATCCCCACACCCCTACTGTAACAACTTCCCTCACCCTCACCCTCCCATCCCCACACCCTACTGTAACAACTTCCTCACCTCCCCTCCCATCCCCCACACCCTACTGTAACAACTTCCCTCACCCTCCCTCCCATCCCCCCCCACCCTACTGTAACAACTTCCCTCCCCTCCCTCCCATCCCCCACCCCTACTGTAACAACCCCTCCCCCCCCCCCCTCCCCATCCCCCACACCCCTACTGTAACAACTTCCCTCACCCTCCCCCTCCCATCCCCACACACCTACTGTAACCTTCCCTCACCCTCCCCTCCCATCCCCCACACCCTACTGTAACAACTTCCCTCACCTCCCATCCCCCACCCCTACTGTAACAACTTCCCTCACCTCACCCTCCCATCCCCCACACCCCCTGTAACCTTCCCTCTCTCCCCTCCCATCCCCCACCCCTACTGTAACTTCCCTCACCCTCCCTCCCATCCCCACACCCTACTGTAACTTCCCTCACCCTCCCCCTCCCATCCCCCCACCCCTACTGTAACAACTTCCCTCACCCTCCCCTCCCATCCCCCACACCCTACTGTAACAACTTCCCTCACCCTCCCCTCCCATCCCCCCACCCTACTGTAACAACTTCCCTCACCCTCACCCCTCCATCCCCACACACCCCTCTGTAACTTCCCCTCACCTCCCCTCCCATCCCCCACCCCTGTAACCTTCCCTCACCCTCCCCCTCCCATCCCCCACCCTGTAACAACTTCCCTCACCCTCCCCTCCATCCCCCACACCCTACTGTAACCTTCCCTCCTCACCCTCCCATCCCCCACACCCCACTGTAACTCTTCCTCACCCTCCCCCTCCCATCCCCCACACCCTACTGTAACTTCCCTCCCTCCCATCCCCACCCTACTGTAACAACTTCCCTCCTCCCCTCCCATCCCCCACACCCCTGCTTCCTCACCCTCACCCTCCCATCCCCCACACCCCACTGTAACAACTTCCCCTCACCTCCCCTCCCCCACCCCTACTGTAACAACTTCCTCACCCTCCCCTCCCATCCCCACACCCCTACTGTAACAACTTCCCTCACCCCTACCTCTTCCCCCCCATAACACCCTATTTCCTCTCCTCTCCTCACACCATACTCCTTCACCCTCAGCCTACCAGGTAAACCAGCTCACCCTCCACGGCCACTCGAGGGTCACGCCGCGCTAGAAGGAACAACTGGTTGGATCAAGTGGCAGTATCATGTGTACAGCGGGGGGTGAGTCAGCCACACCTACTCCTCCACTCCACAACCTCCTCCTCCACCCATAACCTCCCTCCTCCTCCACCCAGCTTGATCAACTTCCTTTCAAATATATCAATCAACTGACACAGCCTCTCTCTCTCTCTTTCTTACTAATTACCTTACATTTGCTTCTCCTTTATCTCTTTCCTTCTCTTCCTCTCCACCCTCTTCTCTTTCTCCCAGACCATCATATCCTAACCTTTCTTCCTCCCTCCCTTCCTTCCTTCCTCCGGGTAGCAAGATCCTTGACGCCTCACTCTCAACAGCTACCTACCCACGACCATCAAGGGGTGGTCGTGGCTACAGAGATAAATAAATAACCTGATGTTGTGCATAATTCACTCGCCAACTCGATCAGCTGACTGCCACGATATTGTTTACCATCATCAGCTGATCGTCCCTCCACGTGTTGTTTACCATCATCAGCTGATCGTCCCTCCACGTGTTGTTTACCATCATCAGCTGATCGTCCCTCCACGTGTTGTTTACCATCATCAGCTGATCGTCCCTCCGTGTTGTTTACCATCATCAGCTGATCGTCCTCCACGTGTTGTTTACCATCATCAGCTGATCGTCCCTCCACGTGTTGTTTACCATCATCAGTGATCGTCCTCGTGTTTACCATCATCAGCTGATCGTCCTCCGTGTTGTTTACCATCATCAGCTGATCGTCCCTCCACGTGTTGTTTACCATCATCAGCTGATCGTCCCTCCACGTGTTGTTACCGTCAACGTGTGGTCCTCATACCGTCGACCACCACCAGCTGATGCAGCGGGTATAACTCAGTACCAGACGCCACCACAACACTAAACGCCACTTGAACATTACCAACCTAACTTTTTCTATTTAACATTAACCAACCAACGCAAACTCACTTAACTAACCTAACTTTTATCTATTTAACATTAACCAACCAACGCAAACTCACCTAACTAACCTAACTAACGTCGTTCAAGTGACAACAACAGGACACACTCATAATATACTGCAGTAGGTAAGGAGGTTATTACTGAAGCTCTGGTCCAACATACACGTGTGTGTGTGTGTGTGTGTGTGTGTGTTTTCATCATCTTACACTAAACAGCTAAGGAACCAAAATGAGACCCAGGGAACACACACACACACACACACACACACACACACACACACACACACACACACACACACACACACACACACACCTTTCCCGATACAAACACAGTTCTCGTTGACCACAAAACCCAACACAAAGGCGGCAATTTTCTCGTGGTAATTCTTTACCCTGAGGCAGGAGACGACCCTGTTGTCTTACTGTACCTGCTGTTACCTCTCTACAGTGCACCCGTTACTTATACACCTGTTACTCTACACCTGTCATCTTCCCACATCTGTTACTTCCCTATAAATGATACCCCTCTACATCTGTTATCTCTCTACACCTGTTTATTACAAGACAACCTGTGCAAATAACAATTGAACACCTGTTGGGATAACAAGTGTGGAATTACTCGGTAGCAACATGTAATACAATATCGTGTGACCTTGTATTATGACACACACACAGGTGTACTAATTAACCGATGGCTGTAATACCTCCTTAAATTGCCTCGCCCGATAAACACAAGAGGTAGTCGACATACCGGGAGGTCCCATAAGATCTCTTAGGGAAACATCCTGACACTTTATCGGGAAGGGGGGGTGAAGGGGGAGATGGATTAACACGACAGGTTAAGTTAGTCGTTAATGTTAACTTGCTCTAGAGGCGAGGAGCGATTGGTTAAATTCACTACCACTACTACTACCACATCCCATCACTACTACTACCCCCATCCCCATCACTACTTTACCACCATTACCACCATCACCCACAACAAGCATATATCTACATTAACACAATAATCTAATCAAAGAATATGCAGGCAGACACTCCAAGCACCCGCATACACTAATTATTATTATTATTATTATTATTATTATTATTATTATTATTTATTATTAGTAGTAGTAGTAGTAGTAGTATCAGTAGTAGTAGTAGTAGTATCAGTAGTAGTACACCATCTTATACCAGGGTAAGGCTTGTAAGTCTCGGCTTAACTTATAAGTAGATAAAGTTTAAGTAGATGCCACTATGATATGTAAGTACGTCCAGTTGACCATTCAAGTAGAGTTTAATTTTAAGTAGGTATCACTTTAATGCTTAAAGAGGTTCCATTTTAAATCTTAAGTAGAGATTAATGTCTAAGTAGTTTAATTTATAAGTAGGATCCAGGTTAATTAAGTAGAGTAATATGAACACTCATCACCCCGGCATATTATATGAATAGGACTGGAATTCCCACGTCGCTA